>NW_022983547.1:15735-211752 GCF_010093885.1 Aplosporella prunicola CBS 121167
GTCCTAAACGGACCGTCCGTCATAGTTTCCAACTGCATATAGACGTAAAACGAATCAATCAATCAATCAACCATCACCTCCCCCCAAACCTACCTCCGCCCGTCACCAACCATGCCCACCCAAACCCAAACCCCAAAACGAGTCATTCCTCTCACAAGCCCCCGACTCAAACCCCCGACCCCAAGTCCCGAGTCTCGACCCGACGCACCAAGCCCCACCAAGCGCCGGAAGAATCTCCGGCGGGCGGCCCTAACGAACGAACACTTAATCTATTTACCGTATTACCGCATATTAAGTTATTAGCACGTTAGCACGTTAGCACGCGCGCCAGGGTCCAGGATCTAGGGTCCAGCACCGGGCCGACACGTGTGTGTGGGTGATGACGCTGGCGATGACGCTGCGAAGTGGAGGTGTGTTTACGTAGAGTAGTGCTAATTCAGGGCATTCGGTGTCTGCCTCTGTACTACAGGTCGCACGCAAACAAGCAAGCAACTGACTTCCCGACCCGCCGTCGGGAAGGGGTGCTCACTCACACATACACACTCTCACTCACTCACTCACTCACTCACACACACAGACACAGTACACACACGCTACTTCCACGCGAGCGCGCCCGCGCGCCACTACGCTACAGCGCCGCTCACAATGCCACATAGGTATTGTCCGCACCCGACCAGCCCCTACCCGAAGCCGGGCAGCTTATGCCCACGCCTAAGCGTGTGTAGTAAGCGTGCGTGCATGCTAGCCTGTGGTAAGGACCATGTCCACAGCAAAACCAAACCAAGCCAAGCCAAGCCAGGGCGCGGGAGGCGATCGCTCACCCGTTGCGGCTGGCTGGCGGGCAATAATAACAATAATGCTGACTCTGACTGACTGACTGACTGACTAGCTGACTAGGTAGACGGCACTAGCTGGCACTCACTACTACTACATAGGTAGGTACTACAATACGCGCGCGTTCAGGGTCTGCAGCACGAGCACGAGCACGAGGTCGAGGTCGAGGTCGAGGTCGAGGCTTCTCGCACCTAGAGAGCGTGTTTCAGCATCCAAAAGCGAACAGCGGCGGAGACCGACCGGGGGGCGGCGGCGGCTGGACCCTCGTACCCTCGTTCTAGATGCTGCGTGTGTGGGTGCCCGGCAACAGCAGCAGCAGGAGCAGCAGCGGCGATGCCGCTCCCATTGCATCGCATCGCCTTTCCCACCGTGCGTGCAGCGTCCTCCAGCAATACAGATAGACTGGGTCCGGCCCACCTCAGTCCAGTCCAGCCCAGCCCGGGGCACCGCAGCCTGCCTGCCTACTGGCTGTGTTCCTGGCGATCCGCACGTGCTCGCAGCGGCGGCGACGGCAGGGGGGGACTGGTGGGTTAGGGTGGGCCGGGGAGGTCGGGTCGGGTCGGTTCGTCGGGGGTTCCGATGAATGAACAAGCTGCTGTTGCTGCTGTTGCGGCTCGGCGCAATCATGGAGATGGTGGTGGACGCATTTCCGCGTCGCGTGGGATGATATGAGCTCTCGAGGTCCGCGGAGCCAAGAGCGCTGATTTGATTGCTTGCTTGAGCGGGGGCCTATTTCCGTGTACAGGGTGTAGGTAGGCGCATCGGGGTGGAATGGGGCCGCTGTGGAGGTAGAAATGTCGATGCTGCAAACAGCACAGGTTTTCATACTTGTGGAGGCAACGAATTACGACTCAGAAGCCCAGGCACAGACACCGGATTCCAATCCGATGCGCCTACACCCTGTACCGCACGTACTCGTAGTACGAGACCGTTACTGGGTGAGAACGCTGATGGTGATCAAACGCTGACCGGTCGGTCTGTCTATCTGTGTCGACAGCGCGCCCACTGGAGGGAAGTCTCGGCCTCGATCCGCCGCCCGCAGCATGAACGACGGTGATGCGCGGATCCCGTACCTAGGTACCTACGCACGCAACAGCGAGGGGGCCGCTGCCCGCTGCCCGCTGCCCGCAGCCGCTGCTCATCAGCAATGCTAGGTCGTTAATGCTATTATTATGCGTCCCCACTGCCCGCCGTCTGTCGCGACTAAGCCGAGATCTCCTACACGACCTCACTCCCGACTCCTCGCGCGCTCTACAGTACTTACTATAAGCGAGCGCACGACTAGAGGGAACGGCCCGTTGGACCCGACCAACCACGCGCGAGCGCGTCTCGGCAGGGCGAGAGGGTCCGGGTTGTGAGCGACGGCGCGGAAACGGGGCGTGGTAGTGTCGATTGTGGGACCCACGGGCTACATCCCACTGCCTGCTACCTACGTCTCAGCAAGACAGTCAGTACTGCACCAAGCAGCGCCATCATCATCACCATCCGCGCCGCAGACGACGTCGCAAGCAAACCACGGCACGCCAAAGGCCCCTGCACGAGTCGCACGAGTCGAGAGGCAACTTGGCAAGTGTGGTGATTGAGGGCGAGACGTAGGAGTCGAATGCCTGCAGCTAGCCGCGTCATGGTGGGCACGAACGAAGCGCTAGGTAGACAAGTTCGCAGGCGAGGCGCCCTGCCGCGGTACGCGCGACCGATTGATCCAGCGGCCCAGATCCTTCGACGTACCAGATGAGCAGAGGGTGGGTGGCGGCTTGGCTACTTTGCCAAGCTCTCCCGGGTGCGCGCGATGCGGGTTGTGCGCGGCGATGGTCTTCCCTGATGCGATGAGTTGCGTGCGCACCGGCCCGTCGTGGGATGCACACATGGGGGGCCCCGCCCAACGGCCCGAAACTCTCTGGTGAAGTGCCGAGCTATGTAAATCCGGCTACTGTACCCTTCCTTTGTGGACGCGTTTCACCACCTTCCTCCTCTGAGTCCTCCTCTATCATCATCATCATCATCACCTTTCCCTTCCCATCAACGCCATCCACGCCATTCACGCCACCTTATCACTTCCGTAAGTCCGACATCCAAGGCACCAAGTCCCGTACGCGTACCTACCTACCTACCATCCGGCACCCGCTCCGGGGAGAAGACGCATTTTGCATTCGTGACCCAGGCCATTTCAATTTCTTCATGACGCGCCCCTACTGGGCCAATGCGCCCGCCTTTACTCCGCCATTGGTGCCATATGCAAAGTCGGACATATTTTTTTGCTCTTCTTTGCCAACGGTCTTGCAGCTCCTATTTGTCATGAACCACGCGCAGATTCACCGTTCATCGGTCGCTTCGCCCCACGTGCCTTTGCCGCTACTGCTGCAGGGCCTTCCGTCCGTCCTCCTACTCTAGGAGGTGGCGTACGCCACAACGAGTCCCCTTTTCTGCATGTTGGATTTAGCGCCATCACGTCTTCAGCCCATCCAAGATTGCGTTCCTCTACACTCACTCACTCCTTTCGGCCTGTCACGCTGCTTCTCTCTCAAGGAAGAAAGGAAATTTTATTCAACGTGAAAATATTGCAAAGTGGTATTATCTAATGGCCGTTCCCGTTTGAAAGAAGAAAAACATTGCCGCCCCCTACTCCCTGATCTCGGCGTACTTCCGCCACAGCGGGTCTTGGCAGAGCCTTTCAAAGTTCTGCTTCTCCACACCAACATACATCTCGAGACCGCCATCCTTGTGCTCGGGGAATACAATCTGTGCGCCGTTGCACATGCCTGCTTGCGGCAACCTCATCGAGCGCATCTGGTTGCCCAACGCGCTACCCCACTGCAGGTCGTACAGCGTGAAGTTCCTCCACGTCGTGTAGAGGATGTTGGGGCCGGGCATGTCCAGGAAAACCGTCGGCGCCAAGCCGTATATGTTCTCGGTGTTCTCGATCAGCGCCGTCAGACTGTCCAGGTAGTCCTTGTCCGAGCGGGTGATGGAACGGCGGACTTCGCGCGCCGTCTCGGCCAGCGTCGCCTCCGTCAGCAGCCTCTTGAGGTCCATCCTCGCGTCAGCGAAGCCCACAAAGTTGCCGATCGTTTGCTTGTGCATGGGCGCATGGGCGCGGCGGCGAGTGTCAGTCGCAACGGTAAATAGCGCCTGCTGCGCCTCTCCGTTCAGCGACTCGACGGGCATCTGCGCGTTCATGACGGTCCGCCACACGAGGCCGGCAACGGCGTCATTGGTCGAAATCCACTCGCCCGAATTCTCGTCCGTCGAGTCCTTCTTCAGCGCCGCCATCGACTCTGGCGAGAAATAAAACACCTGGCCCTTGATGGTGTTGCGCTCGAGGAGCTTAGGGGGAGGACCCTCCGGGACGAAGGGCAGAGCCACGTACTCGGGGTGATCCTCGGGCTTGCCGGGCTTGCGCCCAGAGCTGCGCATGATTTTTGCGCGATCCTCATAGGGGATTTCGCAGGGATTGGTAATTTTGATTCCCTGCAGCCTGCGAACATCCTCGGCGAGGATCTCGGTGAATTTGTAGGCCGTGGTGCCGTCGGAGTAGGCGTGGAAGATGCACCAGTTCAGAATGAGGCCGCCGTTGATGAAGTTGGCCTGCATGAGGGTGACGGGCAGGCGGTCGCCGGCCTCGGGCCACTCGGAGCTACGGTAGCAGACATCGTCGGCTTCGAGGGCGGAGACGGGGAAGTTCTTGGCCTGCAGCTCGGCGAACGAGGGGAACAGACCCGGAGCGCGCAGATCCTTGGCCTTGAAGTCGTTGATCTCGTCGCCGTACTCGCGTAGCGTGAGCAGGCCCGTCTTGAGGTCGGGGACGGCCTCGCATCCCAGCAAAGGAGTGCGTTTCTTGGCGGCGATAAAGGCATCCCGCAGGAGTTGCTCCACCCGTGCCGCGTCGTAGTTCTCAGGGAGCTCGAAGAGGTAAAGGTAACGAATCCATCCCTTGGGCCCAATATGCTCGGTGGGAATGAGCGGCGCGGCCAGGGTCGGCTGGGAAATGGAACCAGGACGAGAGCCCATTTTGTGAAAGAGAGAGGGGTGTGATTGACGTGAAGCAGAAGAAGAAGAAGAAGGAAAAGAAAAAGAAGAGATTGAGTGGTGTACCGACCTACCGCCGCGTGGGCAGATATTTTATATAGTGAAGGAGAGAAAAAAAAAAAAAGAGAAGGCAGCAATTCGGGCTGAACATAGGGGTCCGGGCAGTCATCTGGATCGGTGCAAGCTGACGCCGCAAAAGTCAGCGCCGAGATTTGTGGTGAAGCCAAAAGGAGCAACGAGGAGAGGGACGAGGCTAGAATGCAGCAAACGCGTAGACGGCAAGTGGGGCTGGGCTGGTGATCCGCTGACAGGGCGCCCGACCGGCGGCGGCGTCGGCGGTCGGCTGCGTAATGCCGCGGCCCCGCCGCCCTGCAGTCCCTGCCCATCAGCAGCGCCATCCATCCTCTTTGATCCAGAACATGCTTGCCCGTTGCCCCCACCGCCGGCCGCCTTGCCACGCTTACCTCCAACTTCTTGCCATCTCCTTCAACAATGCGGCGGCCCCGAGATCGCCCGTTTCCACTTTCCGCCGCCATCGAGCCCCTACCAATTTCATGAATTTAGCAATGGCTGCGCTTCATCTTTATATTCAATCCCATGCCGATGCGCTCTTGCCTTGCGCCACGTTTTTGCTCTAGCTTTCTCGTGTCGCGACCATGGCCACCGACCCAGTCATCACCAAGATCTTTGGCCCTGCGCCTGACGGTCTCAACTTGAAGGAGAGCCGCCAGACCGAAGACAATGTCATCAGCATAGTCTTGATCATCGTCGCCGCAGTGTCGGTGACGCTGCGCATCATCGCCAGGAAGATGCAAGGTCTTTTCCTCAGGGCTGATGATTATGCCATGGTGGTTGGCTTGGTTTGTCAGCCTTATACCCTGCAGGCTTCTCCACTCGCTGACTTCAGCCGCAGTTCCTCGTCGCTGCCATGGTGGCCATGTCCATAGTCGGTAAGTAAATGCTCAACAAATGCCTATTTACGCTGCGAACGTGCATGCTGACCGCTTCGCTGCACAGCCGCAGGATATGGTGCCGGAAGACACATCTGGTCGGTCGACGTGGGAAATTTCATGAACGTCATGAAGGTATGTGGAGCCGTCTGGTTCGCAGTGTCGCGTGCACGTTTACTAACCTCACGACAGATAGTGTACTGCTTGCCCTTCATCTACGCCGCAAGCCAGACGGTCATTAAATTCGGCATCCTGTACTTCTACTACTGCATCTTCGGCCAAGCAAAGCCCGACAGCTCGTTCCGCATCATGTTCTTCACCGCCACGTTCCTTACCACAGTCTACCCCCTCATTCTCTGGATCACCATGGCCGTCGCCTGCCGCCCGGTACATTACTACTGGGACCAGTACATTGGCGGCACGGGCACGTGCATCGACACCAACGCCTTCTACCTGGCTCTGGGCGTCGTCAACATGATCAACGACATGATCATCCTGGCGGTGCCGCTGCCGCCCATCCTGCGCTTGAAGATGGACACGAAGAAGAAGCTCGCCGTCGTGGGCATCATGATGATGGGAGGCTTGTAAGCACACCACACGACCACAACCAAGCAGACGCCAACTAACGCAACCCCGCAGCGTCTGCGTCGCCAGCATCATCCGCATCTACTACCTAGCCAAACTCAACGAGGCCATCGACGCAACCTTCGCCATCGGCCCCGCCTTCGTCTGGACAACGGTCGAGCCCGCCGTCGGCATCGTCTCCGCCTGCCTGCCTACGTTCCGCCCGCTCTTCCGCAAAGCCAAAGCGCTGGGCAGCACGATCCCGCGCATCAGCATGCCGACCTACCCCTCGAGCAGCCAGCGCACGGCCTCGGAGCCGAAGACTTGGCACCGGCAGACGGAGATCGAGCTCGGTGAGGGCAGGGGGTACGACGACGACGAGGCAAGGCTCACTAGCAATGTTAGTGGCGGCGGCCACACGCAGATGTCGGCGCAGTCGGATGTCGAGGCTGGTGGGTGTGTTGGTGGGGGCGCGCCGCATGCTGCTGGCCGTGGGATTGTCGTGCAGAAGGAGTTTCGCGTTAGGGAGGAGCGCGATAGTGATTCTTTTTAGAGGGGGGGGGGGAGAAGCTGAAGGTGTTATGGTCAATGGTTAGGTCGGGAGTTGTGGCTTTGTTGTTTTTTGGGGGTTTGTGAGAAAAGTTTGTACAAGTATTGTGTTTTGGTGAGCGGGTTAAGGTTAGGGCAAGGGCACGGTTGGGGTGTTTTCTCTTTTTTATTGTTTTCTTTTGTTGTTTTTTGTTTTTTCTATATACCAGGAGCGATTAGATTCCATGCCATCATATCATCAAAAGAGTTGTTTTGTTTGTTTGTTTTTTTATTTACTAAGGATTGGTGGGTTTGCTTGTTTGCTTGTTTGCTTGCTTGTTTGCTCAGAAAGAAAGAAAGAAAGAAAGACAGAAAGGACTACAAGGATGAAATAGTAAAAGCCGCACGATTAAACGAAACATGAGACGAAACGGGGTAGGAGGTTGGTGCAGGGCTAGGTGCAGTAACTAATGCGGTGCGGGGAGTCGGAGCTTAAGGTTAAGCTTTCGTCTCGTCTAGTTTCAGGCGTTAACTTTTCAAAAGGAATCCTATTTCTGGGGAGTAAGGGATTTAGTTTAGGGATTTAGGGTTTCGGCTAGCTGGCTGGTGCGGAGGAGCTAGCTTAGATTAATTTTTAAGTTAGAGTAGAGAGTTTAGGTTTAGGTTATGTTGGTGGTGGGGGTTTAGGCTTTAGGCTTTGGGTTTTGGGAGGATGTGTTTGAGGGATAGATAGACTAGGTGGTTTAGTAATTGGGTGGTTAGGTAGTGCGGGTGTGGAGGTGGGGGTGGGGGTAGAGGGTGCCGAGTAGGTGAGTTGGGGATTTTAGTTTAGTATAGTATACTATAGACGTTGCAGATTTCGTAGGTTTAGGAATATTTAACAGCGAAGTAGCTTGCTGTTCGTGATTGCTTTGTAGTGTTGCTGCTAATAGGTGTTGGATTAATATTCACTGTACTAAATTAATAATAGGGGTTTGGGTTAGTGATGATTTTATAAGCTGTTAAAAGATAAGGGAGATTCCGCGTTTAGAATCTCGATAGTAGAGAGGATTGGTGAGGTTTACTACTATCTAGGTGTGTATATTGTCGAGTTATGCCGTGTAGGACTTATTTTTTCAAGTGATGTTTAACAGCGTTTGCTGTGCTTTCCAATACAAATGCATTTAAAACTACTTTTTAGGTTTACAGAATCACTGACAGGTCGACTGCCACTGGAGATATTCAGCTATACAAGGTGTAGGTGCGTCGGAGCAAAGCGGAGCCATTGCGAGTACAATATCATTGCCACAATGTCCAGATCTTTTATGAAACAACCAAACACGACTCAGAAGCCCAAGCATAGACGCCGAAATTCCCACCGACGCGCTTACGGCGTGTACAACAGGCGCATCGGGGCGGATCGAGGCTATAGTGGAGAGCAGAAAGTCGCTGCCTATACTTGTGGGGACAAGGAAGTAGGGCCCAGGGCCAGAAGCTCAGGCACAGCCATGGAAGTCTCGAATAGGCATGCGAGCGGGTGGGAATCCTTCAGGGCAATAACAAGGCTGTCGAGCCCTACAACAACCGCTTCTCGGCCCCCTAGTGCTTCCGCGTTCCCTGACCCCGTGTACCACGTAGGTACAAAATTGCTCGTTGTGGAGAAGTGAGGCTCAAGTTTAGAATTTGGACAAGCGTCACGTAGTTACGTATCCTACGTACTGCCGGACATGCCGAGATGAGGGTCCCCGGCTTCCGGGACGTTTGCCGTGCGGGGTCACTGGGATGCCTAATCAATTGCCCCATTAATCAAGCGCTTAGCATGCCAAAGCGGCACAGGCGGGTCGGGTCCGCCCGAGAAGCTTGTTGCCTGCAACATTACTTGTTGGCTCATGTCAGCAAACTATAAACAAGGTTGTCGGTGGAACACTTCTGTGACGACGACTTGTTACACCATATGTAAGAAGACGAAGAGATTGTCAAAGGCAAAGTGGGCCACGAGCAAAGAGCCGCATCTCCAGTGTTCTCAAAATAGGTTGTTTATCCGAATATGGGGACGATCTGCGTCTCACATTGCACAGTGCGCTGGAGTAGTGGAGCCCCGTTTATCACGTGTTAAGTGATATCAACGTCTGGCGCTTAATGTGGCACAGTATTCAGCGCAGTTCCACAATTTAAGTTTCCTTGTACCCAGGGACTCCCCTTCCATCGTTCACTCTCATACAGTCAAGAGGTCGAGATGAGGCTGAGTTCGCAATGTTTGCGCCGGTTATTTGCCGGACTAATCATCACCATCGGCTTGTTTAATCCGTGCTATGGCAAAGCCTCCGAGTGGAAAAATTCCGAATACTTTTTGTTTCCCGTCAAAGCCGACGATATTCCCACCGTACATGTTGGCGATACGGTCCATTTAAAGTGGGCTTCGCTCTATTCACAAGCCTACCTGCAGCAATACTGTAATGGCACTGCAGGTGAGTCTTCTACTACGAATCTCAAATCAGGACTCAGCTAATCAGTGATGCTTCTCCAGTGAACAAAGTCCCCGGTCTTGCCGGAGACGGAGAACATACATTCGTCGTTAATAGTACTTGGGTCAGTCCTTGCTACTGGCGTTATTATACCCAAGAATCCATATACAAATACGTGGAAAGCGGATACGTCTACGTTACCTCTTCACAAACCACTCCGGCTGTTACCTGGGAGCCCCAAAGCCTTGGTACCGCTTGTGGGATTCAGAGCGTCACTGCTGGGCCATCTGTAAACGCGGCCAGCACTTCGACTATCACCATAGGACCAACATCGGGGGCCGAAGAGACCTCATCGGACACGGAGTGCACAGGAAAGGAAGCAAAGAAGATTACAAGTGGTGCAGGGGTGGGGATTGGCTTCGTTGTGGGATCAGCTATCGCTGGACTTACGGCCGGCTTTTGGACTATCTGGCAGAGGCAGCACCTCAAGAAATCCACCCCGGAGGTTGAAAAACCACATGAAGCTGACGGGGTTCCCCATCAGCCAGCTTGGGAGCTGCCAAGTGAATCACGTCCCGTGGAGCTTATGACCATGAGGAGATTTGCGGAACTACCATCCACTCCTAAACCACGGTAGAGCTACCGCGATACTCATACTATATAATTAATTGAGCGGCAAGATTGTTCCTGCATGGCTCCAAAAGACGTTGTCGTCGCTGTTTTCTGACAACAGCACGTCATACTACGTACATAGAGAGCTGAGTGAAAGGACTTGCAAACTGATGCCTTAGAGCATGTACGGATTGTCCGCAACGGCTAGATCTGCGCTTATGCATTCCACTTTTGCTACCCGAGATTAGAGAGATGCGGCGATAACCTCAGATCCCACCCCAATCGGGTAACCAGCACCGAGGGACTATACTGAAAAATATATATGTACCCGCAAGCACGTGCGCGCTGAGAGAGGAGCGCGCTTACAGATAGTTGTGATTGGTGCCAGCTATTAAGGAAGTGGGCCAAGTAAAAGTGGGAATGTGCGTGATGGAAGCACGTCCACACGTCAGCGCTTGTGTATCTAAAAATTATACCCTGCAAAAGCACCTGCTGGAGCCTTCTGACCGCAAGTGCTGGTAAAGGATAATGTCTACCCGGCACGATCAAAAGAGCCTTCTCTATACTTGTCCAATTATTTGCGTAGTAAAGTCTAATTTTTTTAAACTAAATCCCTATTGCACTGGCTGAGAGTGCAGCTCTGGGATATTGTATTTAGGATTATAAGGCTGGGGATTAAACTGTTGGGGATAATACTGCTGGGGATAATAAGCCCCAGCAACTGCTGGATAATAAACACCGCCTGTAGGGATAGACGCCTTCTCTTGGCGTTTCTTATGTAGCCGCCTGTGCATCATGAGTGTAAGTGTACCCACCAATGCGCCAGCGGCTACTCCAGCAACTATGCCAACTCCGATGCTTGCGCCGGTTCCCATCTCGTGGCTGTTGTCATTGTTGGAAGTGCTATTGCTACAGCCCGAAGTTGCTGTAACGGTCGCGATGGCAACGGGCGAGGAAGCGCCGGTAGATTGGCCAGAAGCTGAAATGGTTTGGACACCACATGATGGCGTGGCCAACGACGAAGGGATCCAGGTCACGGCGGGTGTAGCTTTGGCGTTGGTAACGTCGATTTGGCCGCTGTCGAAGTAGTGTTTTTCGTCGCCTCTCTTGACAAGTTGCCAGTGGCATGGAGAAGTCCAGGTAGAATTCACTGTCAGAACAATGTTTCCGCTGCCTGGTTGGTCTTCGTAACTGTCGGCTGTTCCAATGTTAGCCTTGTGAAACGTCGAATGAAAGAGGGTGCAATCTTACCTTGACCATCCGCGCAGCCTAGGTACAGATTAATTCGGTCATATTGAGAAAGCCATGTCACATTGACAATGTCGCCACTATGGACGATAGGGACTTCATCAGATCGTAAGGGAAACAGGAAAAAGTCGGTGTTGCTCAGTTCTGACCGGCAGAGGAGGACATGGAAAGCAGACAGAAACAGGAGAATGGGTATCATGGAACTCGCCATGGCGGGCCGAGCAACGTCGCAGACAAGGAAATGGAAAGACAAGAGGTTGAGTGAGAGCTGAAGCTGCAGCCCACATATACCCAGCCATGATGTGCGTGCTGTGCCGCGCAGCTGCCAGCGACAGGGCCGCGCTGCAACGGCGGCTAGCGTGCAGCCGACGTGTAATGTACTGATCACAACAAGGATGTTTTGTAACTTGTTTGCGACAAAAAGTCAGGTGTAGCCCTGGGGTTTCGCTTGACGAATAATGATAATCGGTGGACTGTGCCGCACGCGCGGCACTTTTTACACATTTAGCCCCGGCTGCTCCCGGCCCAACGGCCGTCTTCCCTCGACTTCCGTCTCGTCGTCATGCTGTACCCCAACGCCACCATCTCACTAACACCAGCCCATCGGCGCTGGCTAGTGGGCTGCGTAGCCTCGCTCATCGCCGGATGGCTCCTGTTGCATCTGATCTTCCCCGACCGCACTTACTGGCCGTATGCTCAAAGCCCCAATCTCAAGCCCGACGAACACCCCATCAGTTATCTCATCGACCGAGCCGCTTCCGACTTTAATCGCCTGCTTGGCTCACGTTCCACAAACCTAAAAGATGCCGCCGCGCGATATCGCGCGCGACGCGGGAGACACCCGCCACCCGGTTTCGATGCTTGGTTCAAGTTCGCGGCCGATCGCGACGCTATCATCGTCGAGGAATTCTTCGACCAGATCTACCACGATCTAGAGCCATTCTGGAGCATTCCGGCGCGCGATATTCGAATCACCACCGCTGCGCCATCGGATGATCCCACATTGAAAATAAGAGATGGCGTTGCTACCGCATGGGTTGCTCGACGGGGACCAACCGCTTGGCGCGCCGACACCTGGTCGGATCTCGTGAACAGCATCACTGAGTCTGAAGACGTCCCTGACGTAAACATGCCCCTGAACACTATGGACGAGTCTCGCCTTCTCGTTCCCTGGGAAGACGTCAACCGCATGATGAAGGCGGCCTCGACGGAGCATCACATACCCCTTGACCTCGTAGACGTCATCGACCACTTCCAAAATGCAACTTCTGTAGACGTTGATGAGTTCCCCAAGATTGAATGGTCCAGGGATGCATCCCGTATTTGGAGACTATATCGAGCCACTTGTGGCCCCGACTCTCCAGCACGCCAAGTACCTGAAAGTCAGGAGCTTTCTCCGGATGCAACAGAATACTTCCCTTCTGAATGGCCGAGAGAATCTTACCAAGGTTACGTCGCAAACTGGACTACCGCCTCTAACCCATGCACTCATGCTGGTTTGCGCGGCCTCCACGGGACATTTGTCCAGCCAGTGTCTGTCAGAATCTCAAAGAATCTGGTGCCGCTTTTCGCAGGGTCCAAAACGAGTAGACACAACGAAGTCATTATTCCCGCAGCGATGTACTGGGCCAACCAAGAGAGATATTCTGGTGGCGATGAGCACGGGATGCCTTGGGAAAGTAAAACGGACGGGCTCACATGGCGTGGAGTAGCCTCAGGCGGCCATAGCGACGAGAGCCAATGGACTCACTTCCATCGGCATCGATTTGTCTCCATGACCAATGCGTCAACAGTTGCAGATGCCGAGACCCACGACGGCAAGTCCTTGACGTTCAGGTTGCCTTCTCCTGAGTTGTATTCCATCATGGGCAAAGAAAAGGTGAGCGAGTGGATCGGCTCATGGACGGATACCGGGTTCATTGACCTTCTCTGCGCCGCGCCGGAAACCAACCCGTTCTGTCCTTACCTCGATCCGTACTTCAAACCTGTGGAAAAGGTACCAATGCAAGACCAGTACCGGTATAAGTTCCTCCCGGACATCGATGGGAATTCGTACAGCGGACGCTACCGTGCTTTCCTACTGTCTACTTCTCTGCCTATCAAAGCCTCCATCTATCGGGAGTGGCACGATTTCCGCCTTTTCCCCTGGCTGCACTTTGTGCCCATGGACAACACCTTCATCGATTTCTACGGCATCCTGGATTACTTTTTACAACGAGATCACGCCGCAAAGCATATTGCTACGAATGGCCAAGAGTGGGCTCAGCAGGTGTTACGGAAAGAAGACATGCAGATATACATGTACCGCTTGATTCTCGAATGGGCGAGGATATGTAGCGATGACCGGCAACGTATAGGTTTTGTGAAGGATCTGTGAGCAGGTCTCCTGGTCTTCCTTCTTTCTTTTTTCTTTCATGTTTAACTCCGGTGGCTCTCTGAGATTTTGCGTATTTATCGTTGCATCGTTGCCATACAACTGTGTCCATATTTTTGTATTTTTCTCATTATTTATCTTTTTAGTTACGTTTCTTTCTTTGGTCCATCAAAATCTCGAGGAAATACTGTGGTCTACCGGACAAGAGTATAACGACGTCGTATTAGATATCAACTGCATTGCGATAGGAATTCATGCGTGTTCAAACGAGAGCGTTACGAGAAGGTGAAGGCCTGAAGATGTTAGAACCAAGGGGTGCACAAGAGCTGCCTGGTAATTATAAACATTGGTACGTCGTCTTGTCCCATGGTATTGTGTATTGGCCTAATGTTTAGCCTACAATTCTATGTGTGTAGTTGCGGTCGCTGCAGATGCTGTGGGAATCGCGGATCTACGGCAGGCTCGTAGGGGTCAGGAATTGTACAACCCAGCAATACCTCAACCCACAAATCTTACACGGAGGTAGAAAGGTACAGGGGTAGACGAGAAGACAAAGAGAATAATTGGAAAACTATTATCAATATAGTCTAAAGTTTCAGTGTCGGTATGCACGAGCTCCTCTGTCGGTTGAAAAGTAAATATCAGTGAGATAAAGGATGGAGAACGAAGTGTTTAGAGCCCTTTCAGTTAACTTCAACTATAAGAAGCTTTCTCCCCTCTGATAATATCAAGACCGGCGAGGAGTAACGCACGCGCCATATACCACAATTCGATTGCTTGACCCTACGCCAGGAAAAACATTTCTCGATCTCCATCTCCCTTCCAATGACCATGCTGTGTGCTCCAAGAGTGCTCGAAGTAACCAACGCGAGATAAGATCTTGCGCATGCCCCCTTTCGCCTGTATCTTGCACTTGCACTCTGTCAAAACAATTCCAGCCGCATACCATCGGTTGTCCCACGCCCTTTCCCAACGCGCAATAGTCAAACAAAAGACGTTCTTATCCGTTTCGTCAATGAAGTCAACGGTATCAGGAAAGAACCATTCCAATCCTGAAAACAAGCCTTCCTCGTCCTCTTTTACTTCATCATCCGGCCACGGATATTCCCACTGCAACCTCTCTGCAGGCTGGTCATCAGGTTTCGTCGCTTTCACGAGCCTCACGCTCCTAAGTGGGCCTTCTAGGATCAACAGCGCAGCGTGGCTCGCGAACAAGTCCCGTTGCGGCATCGCTCCGATGAACTTTGTCCGGAACTCGAGCGACTTAAGGGATGTATCGCATTCGGGAGATAGCCCCTTCACCCGTAAACTCCCATCGCGAAATCTGCATTCTTTGTACCCGACAGGCTTCTTTCCCGTATCGTGCACCAAAACAAAGTTGGAACGGCTCGTATCGCTCCAACTTGCGGCGTGGTTGATATGACGCGTGTGGAAGCTAATGCAGTAGTCCACTGTGTAGTCGACTGTTGCCCAGCTAAATGTTGGAAGTCGGCATTGGCTTACTTGTTTTCCATCTTTTTCTGTGTAGTGAAAAACACGAGTGGTGTAGCTTGGGTTGGTCGACATCCAGAGTAGTTGAGAAAGCAGCATTGCTTGGTCTTGTGAACCGAGCCAGATGCCGTAGAAGTACTCGAAGCCTGTGGATTTGTGTATAGTTTGAGCAATGCCGGCGATGGCCACAAGCCTGTCTTCTTGTCGTGTAAAAGCCAATTTGCTGTAGTTGTGTACGAGTTCATACCACGCGACTAGGAAGACTTTTCGGTCTTTGTCAGTGACCAGGGGCTGCAGGAGCGGTGTTGTGGCCTGCCTAAACATGTCCTTGAGCTTCACATCTGTCGAGCTCATGAGGCGCAGCGGAAAAGCTCCAGGATGTTCCTCATGGGCCAGTGAATAGCCACATTCCCAGTAGATGCCAGTTGAAGAAAATCCTAGGGTCCTTGGGCTTAGCAAGCGCTCCTGAAAGACCCAACCACGCGTATGGAGGTGGTGATTCCTGGTCGCTCCGGAACCGCCACATTCTGGCACCATAAATGGACGGCCACTATTGTCGGAGAAAACAAGTGTGCAGTGACCAAGGTTGTTGCGTGCTGAGAAGCAACCTCCATGGTCGCTATCAGAGGATAATGCCGCAATGGTACAGATCGAATTGCCGTATACTCTTGCCATCTGAGATGCTTCCGTTGCCCAATCATCACCGTCCTGGACGATGCATAGTGAATCGATCCAGATGAATCTTTGCTTCAGTCTTCGACATATCATAATTGCATCCTGGAATGTTTCCGGCAATCTTGCAATCTCAAATCCTTTCGTGAGTTGGTTTAGGTTTGAACGGAACAGCTGAAATGAGTTTTGCATGCCCCAACAGTGGCTCAACGCAAGATAACCCATACCTTTATCTGCTGCGGATGTGACGTATAAGTAGGGATCCTGAGATCCATCAGGATCACCCACATCAATAACCCTTGTTGGTGGGGAAGATTCGGGGCTATTTGATGAGCAACAGTGAATGTTTTGGCACTGTGACAGCCAGAATTACGCAAGTTCAATTGTCTGTGCCGAATCAGTGAATCTCGTACTTTTAGCATGGCTCTTTGGATGCTCTTGTTGAGTAAGCCAATTTTCCGCCTCTTCCTTGGATTCGGCTAGTCTTAGAACCTTTACGGGGGCTTTGAACTCAGGCTCACTGCTGTTGCTTGGCCGGTAGAGACATATCTCGCCTTCACTATCGGCGGATGTTGAGGGCGCTTTGATCCGGATATAGAGGACAGTGGCGGCAGGGTCACTAGGCTGAGCATCGGCGTTGCGTCTAGGAGATTTTGGTTGCTTTAGTGAAAGCCATTCGAGACCATCCTCGAAATCCAGCGACGATTTGCTATGTGGCCGTGCAGTGTTTGTTTGTTCAAACTTAGGGAACATATTCTCATCGAAGATTCCACAGTCGCCTTTGGAATTCTTCCTCGCAACAGTGTTGACGACTTTTTGAAGTTTGTTTTGCACGTCTTTGTCTGTGTGTTGCAGAAAAAGAGCGCACATATGACATCCGCGAAGGATAGATACGGCCATTTCTTCTAGAGATTGGTAATGCTCCCAATGCTCGTATCGAAATGGTAATAATGTCCTTTCCGAGTTTTCTGTGGTTGAGCGTAATGCTGGCTCTTCTTTTCGATCACCTGTATACGTGATCCTGAATGATGTGAAGTTCAGTCCTTGAGATTCGCGGGCCCCTGAAGGCACCTTACTAATAGGAGTTCCTCCCCAAGCCGATGTATCGTTGATAAGTGCGGAACTTTTGATGATTGTGTTGCACAAATCGCACAGAGCCCCTGGAACTGTCCCTATATCGTTTCTCGTTGCCAACTGTTTCTCGCTTGACTTTGAATAGATGAGATCTCGATCGGTATCAGATGTGACCTCTATACCTTTGGCCGGGAGCTGAGATTCATGTTGATCTGGATACCAGCCACCTTCGTTTTTGTGTTCCGAATTTGCTAGGTCGAGTTTGAGGGGCAACTGGCCGGTCCCTAATAGAGGATGCAGTACTAGCCACGAACGATTTCCGTTTTTGTTTTCCGAAAAATATTGGACGGCAGAAAACTGAGATGTGAGAGAAGATGGTATACAAAAATTCCGGGCCTTGGCTCCAGGAGCAGCCTGGTGGATTGCTGAGCGGTGTATCCGATCCATGCTCGATATTTTGAATTCGGGAACGGCACTGATATATCCCATTCTAAGGCATTTCACGCTGCCACATGATGTGATAAATGTCACATAGATTTGTGAAGCTGGGCGCGAGGAATTGGACGTCGCTTGTCCTCCTAAATTACTACTACCTATGGGGGTATATATGCTGCTATCTAAAAGAACACGTTTTCTCTTTAAGATCCTTATTCCCTTGCAGTGGATAAACGTGTGGTGTAAGGGGTAAGGCTGTAGTGTAACAACTGACTGTAATAAGGCTGAAAAACCGAGAGTTATCGGAGTGATCCTGGCTGACAAGATTCTATCGCCCGTCAGAGTGACACTGGGGGTTGAGTTTTGGCGGATATCCTTGAGAACAACCCTAGTTGTACAGAGTGGCGGCGTAATTCTTGATTCTTGGAGGTCATCAGCTCTGTACGAGGAGCATCTGACGAACAAAATCTGGTTTCCTTGATTGGGAGAGGCTGAAAAACCATGTCTGTCTTCTTGGGTATTTGGATCTGCATAGTTGGTGCCGATCGAAACAACAAACAGAAACTGGTGATCTCCGGAGATGTTGGTGTGAATTCGCGTAATATTTGCTGCAAGATAGGTCAGTCATGCAGTCAAGACTGGTTACATATAATCAAAGACAAACTTACAACTTGGGTCAAGGGGCTCGATTGCGCAAATGGCGCCACTACCACCGTCAACGCCAATGTCTAGAACATGACATGCGTCTAGGAACCAAAATATTCGTTTTAGGTTTTTCCTAACCATGGGTTCATGCTTGACGGTAGTAGTCAGTCTATCGAGGAATAGACTCTGCTCAAACGCTGGCAGCTGACCAGTATCAACAACAGACAAACTGTGAGTGTTTCTCCAGGAGAGTGGTTTCCGCTGTTTCTCTCGTGATTCCAGTTTATGGTCCTTGTTATTACACCATTGGCCTTTGTGGAGACAAGAGACGCAGACGTTGTAGCGGCTGGGTTGGCAAGCTGTACAGAAGTAGCATTCCGATCCGTTACGCATCAGGGCGCAACCGTCGCAGAGTACGAAAGACACTTGCCTTCCTTCACGTGCAGTAAAACCAGATGTAGATGCAGTTCCCAAATCATCGGATCTTCTTGGTGGCGATTTGAGATAAGCAAAGAAGTCCTCAGGGGCGTCTTTATCTTTCGGCTGTACCGGACCATCTTCCATGTCAAGAGTTTGAGTATTTGCCATCAAGACTAAACCATCAACCGAGGTGATGGTTGGTTCTAATGGCATAAACTCGCAATGATCCAACACTGTTTGTATCGACATGTAGCTGTTTTCATACGTGAAGCGGTAAAGGCTGCCTTCAATGAGTCCATACTCTAATTTGTCCGAAAATGAGATGTCGGGTTTGACTCCTTCAATCTGGCGTTTCTGCACTGTCGCATCGTCGGAAGTTTCTGGACTGCCGAGCTGTGCGTTCCATAGTCGTTGGTTCAATTTGCCAATACTCGTAAGAGTAGGCTCTCCCGAAGACAGTGACCATAAGTCAAATCTTAACTGCGTGGGCGTCGTGGATGACAAACTGCAGAATTCATGTTCATGTCAACGACACGAAGTCAGAAAATTTAAGGTAGTCACTTACAAATTGTTGTTTTCCTTGACTACCATCACGGACTTCCCATCTCTGCTCAAAGCATAGTTAAGTAGGAGTTCAGGCTCAGTCGACACTGTATAAGCCTGAACAGTGTTTGAAAGACCCTCTTCGAAACTTTCGTCGACAAGAGCTAAATGTGTAAGTTAGAAGGTGTTGGTAGAAATCAAATTATGCATTAAGTGGGGTAGCCATACCTGCTGATTTTTTCATTTTTGGAAGCCGCTTTTGCTGAATGTTGGATATTGCGGTCCCAATGGAAGCAGAAACATTTAAAAATCGACGGGTGGCGGTCATATCTTTAAGTCAGTATGCCGCCAATGATCTTAATAAACATAACGCCTGCAATTTGTTGAATAGAAGATGCTGACGCCCGCTACTCCTTGTTTTTACAAGGGTAAATCAAGCGATGGTTGTCAGCGGAACAATGGCGAGACGTCAGCAAGCATATATTGCGTCATTGTACATACACTCTGAACCGAGGAAGAACCTCGTCAGTAGAAGTAAGACTATCACATGAAATCTTTGCTGTGCAGATGGCGGGTAGGAAAGTTAGGATATTATTTTAATTCACATGTCCCTTATAAACAATTTATCCAACCACGATCACAAAGACGCAAAATCTTGATGTATATAGGGTAGCCTATGGGAAGGGTTTGAATGGTACTATAAGTATATATGCTCCTATAAGTTGGATTAAGGTTTAAATTCAGAGCGAATTGACACACTTCTACCTCTACAAATTACTACTTACTCTGAGGGTATGAATAAAATAAGCTACTAATTTAACTGGGCTGTAGCGCGGATCGAGGCTGGTCGATCTGGTTATATCCATTGTCACGCACCTGCGCAGTGTTATGGATTTACTCATACTGACAGTAGATTCTAAACGGCGACCGGACAGAGAGCAAACCAGATAAAAATAAATTATGACCGAAAACTACTGCGAGATTGTTGTTCCTGTTACATTCAATGCTGTGTCTCACACAACCGGTCGGGATTCATGTGATCGTGTCACTGATCCACACTAGCTGCTGACAGTGACCATCATAAGCAGCTAACCACCTTCACTTTCCCAGAGCACAATTTAAAATCTTGCATTCAATAGTTTGTACACATGCGTACCGCCAACGGACACAAATTAAACTATGATATCAGAGCGGAGGGTTGTCAGTTTCTCCTGAATCAGCTATCTCAGTCATGCATGATCAATAAAGTTAGAGTTGTAATTTTTTGCATAGCCCCATGCGGCGGACTGTTGCTTTGCGACACCGAATATCAGTAACCGAATACGTATGTAAATCTTTCCTGTACATGTTGCTGTGATAATCGGTCCGAACAAGGCTGAGACCTGTCGCCTATTCTTGTTACCTATTTGGTGTTACCGGCTTCCCGCCTCCTTCTGCTGCCTAGTCGGTGTTGCAGCCTTGTCAATGTGCTGTAGTATATAGAAGCAGGCTTCCTCCACGACATTGCTTTTCAGTCTTCACCAAAAAGCAGCTTTTTCTAGTGCACCCTTTCTCCTCAACATACACAAAAACCATGGTTTCCAGTCAAGTCCTCCCCGATGGCGGAGATGTATATCGGGATTACCAAGAACTCTGCAAGAAACACCGGCCCGGTACCGAGCTACACATCCTGGAAATTTTGCGCAAACGGTATCCGGGATACCACGTTGTTTGTGCTTCGCAATCCGATTGCGATCTACTTGGATATGCCGAGGCCGGCCTGGCAGTTGTAGAGCTAGACGCCGATGACGAAAACCTCGATTTCAGCCGTGGTTACAAATCACCGGACAACCGTCTGGAAGAGAAGCCAGGAATCCTTAAAGACGACGTTCGGTTTGGACGCTTTCGCTACTCCTGGAAGGGGCGAGATTTTATTCTCTACAAAATATCTCACACACGTATGTCCGACTGGGCCCAGGAACTTTTATTCGTCTTATCCAGACGCACTGGAGATAAAACTACCACTAGCCGCAATACTGCCATCGATGAGCTCCTCCTGGATGTGGGCACATGGACCGGGAAAATTCACGAAGAAATTTTTGTCTTCGACGATGGATACTGGCAAAAGAGCAGTTCACTCTGGAAAAGCATACAAAGGGCATCTTGGGATGATGTTATCCTTGACAGCAAAACGAAGCAGAGCCTGATTCAAGATGTGGATGGCTTTTTCGACAACCGCAAACTGTACGCGGAGTTCTCAGTCCCGTGGAAACGAGGCCTGATTTTCCACGGCCTTCCTGGAAATGGCAAGACTCTGTCCATCAAAGCATTGATGAATGCGCTTTCAGCTCGCCCAGGTCCGGTTCCTTCACTATATGTGAAAGCTTTGGACAAGAGCTGCGGCACTGATCAGTCTTCTATCCAATCAATTTTCCAACATGCACGGGTAAATGCTCCCTGCCTTCTTGTCTTTGAGGACCTGGACAGCCTCATCACAGACGAAACGCGCAGCTACTTCCTCAATGAGGTGGACGGTCTTGAATCAAATGATGGGATATTGATGATAGGATCCACCAATCATCTCGAGAAGTTGGACT
Organism: Aplosporella prunicola CBS 121167; assembly: GCF_010093885.1. NCBI lineage: Eukaryota > Fungi > Ascomycota > Dothideomycetes > Botryosphaeriales > Aplosporellaceae > Aplosporella > Aplosporella prunicola. The sequence goes on from NW_022983547.1 coordinate 37,172, forward strand.
CCGCCATTTCAAACCGGCCCAGCAGATTTGATCGCAAGTACTACTACAAGCTTCCTGATCATCAAATGAGGTCAGATTATTGCCAGTACTGGAGGAAGAAGCTGGAGAGTAACAAGACAATTGGCTTCCCATCTGAACTCTGCCCAGTTATTGCGAGCCTTACCGATGGTTTCACTTTCGCTTACCTGAATGAGCTCTTCGTTACCACACTACTTGCCATTGCTCGAGGGGATCAAAGCATCAAAGAGGCAATAGAAGGGGCAAATGGAGAATATTCAAGCACTCCGGGACCAGAGTCAGATTCCAAACACTCGGACAATCTATCAATACCGGAAGGTCTGGAGGAAAATGTTGTTTTCAAAGTCATTCGGGCCCAGGTCAAGATTCTCGTGTCGGAGATGGGCAACTCGGAAAGTGAGAGTAAAACCGCGGAGGAGAAAGTGGAAGATAAATCGAGTAACTAGATATACTCACAATTCTAGAATCTCTTTTCCACTGAAAAAGCTTTTACCCAACCAGTATTCAATACAGCTGTCAAACTTAGCAAGAAATTCCAGCTTGTATTCTCTGTTAACAGTAACACTGACTTCAATCAGACACAAGTTGCAAACCACCCGGGTCTTCCGGTACAGAAATTAATATTAACAACGAAGCGAAGCCATAAACCGAGCGCATCCGACAATTGTTGACAGAAAGGAAAGGTAGTTGATCTACGTAGATCGCCGCTGCAAGCGAGGCTACCGCAACAGCCCACACATACACTGGCAGTCCGGCACCGGACACATCTTATGCTTCGCAAACCAATTCCGCGCATGATGTCCATGGAACCCATGCGTGCACGTCATGCAAAAGACCATCTGCTTCGCTTCCGTGTCCTCGTCTTTGAGGGCCTCGGCCCCGCCCAAGGTTGCTGGATCCGGGCTCCCCAGCCACATCATGCAGATACCGCAGCGCGGCATGCGCCTGCTACAGTTAGGGCAAACGAGACCGGAGTTGTGCGAAGGCGTGTTCGTTTTTTGCTGCTGTGCGGGCTTAGCGGTGATGCCTGGTCCGAAGGATGGTGCTTTGTGAATGGCCGTCGAAGCGGTTTCGGACGCTGGGACAAGCGTGTCGCCTCGTCGAGCGAGGCTCAGTTGGCAGTGGTTGCAACGGATGGTGATTTGGCGTGGGAAGGGTTTGTTGAGGCAGACAGCGTCTCGAGTCGTGGCGACTTTATTGTGTGAGACGATGAAGCGCGTGCGCTCGAGGAAGCAGCGCCAAACTTGCAACTGCATGAAGTAGGTTTCCTTCCAGTATTCCCAGCGAGGATCAGAAATGTAGACGGGATTGCTGCGAGCCATTGCCAGTACGACGGTTTGCAGATCGCCCCATTTGGCGATATAGTGCTCAAAGAGGTCCATAGCACGCTCGCTGAGTCCGGTGAGGACGATGCCTTCGATATCACCGTAGAGCTTTGCGCCTGCAACAGACAGCTTGATAAACTGACCGAGCTGTACATCATCAAGATACTTGAGAGCAACTCCGAGTCGATCTGCAAGCGACAGCTCCTCCATTTTGGTCACCGTGCTCCAGTTACCAGTGATGAAGTATTTGAGGAGCGCCTTAAGGTACGGCTCATCACTCTCCTCGGCCATCCATTCGCACATTTCTCGCTGTTCTTCGTTGACCTTGTCGCAGGCAATCACGGCTCCGAGACCAATGTTCTGGAGTTGTCTTTGCCGTACAAGCTGTTTCAGAAGATCGAGAGCTATATCCTTGTGGCCCTTAAAGACAGCCAACACAATGGCCTTGTAGTAGTAGCCTTGTTCAATGAGCGCTTTGCAATTGTCGCGAATGCGTTGACCCGAAAATGTCCATCCGCAGATAGCAAGACAAAGCTGACGATGTTCAGGAAAATCAGTCCTGGCACCTTGGAAAGGTGGGTATTCTTTCTCTTGCACAATCTTTCGAACAACATTCTGAAAGTCTGGCACAGACACAGAAGGTCTGTTGATTAGACGGTAGGTGCTGCGCTTTGCACCAAGGCTGTTCTCCCATAGGTAGGCAACGCCAAGGTAGCTGAGGTCAACTCCTTCGGCAACCATACCATTATCTTTGGCGAGATCATCTAGTCTCTGGATAAGTTCCCAGAGACCTACGAGCCATGGATCATTAGCCACAATTTGTCTGTTTCTTTTACTGTCCAAGCAATATCCTTCTTTAGCTCGTCGCTTGGCGACGTCAAGCACCTTCAGAGCGTCAGTAATGTCTAGCTTGAGACCGGGATAGCCCATTGTGAGTAACTCCTCGTGGTGCCCTCGACTAGTATCCGGGCTCACATCGCGAATCTTGTGGCCAAAGTTCTCCATGCGCAATCTTTCAATACGCGGTGTGTCGCTTAGGCCATTTACCCTGACGGACGTTTTCGAAGGAAACCTTTCACCAATTGTTCGGTTCTGGAGCCGAGTAAGGTCTTCGGCGACGGGACCCTCTGGTGAACTTGGCTCGGCCACAGCTATACGGTCCATGTACAATTCGTTGAGCGCCGTTAAATGCACTCTGGGTGCCCGGGTGGGGATCTTCATAACCTTAACCTCTCGGTTGGGATGCAGAGCGATGGCACTATGACTTCCGATGGGGGACCCTTCGCCCATGAAATCAAATGCAACGACGCGGGAAGCCTCATCGTGGCCAAAATGTGGATCGTACCAAGGGTACCGCAAATTATGTGTATACCTGACGTAATTCTGGGAGCGTGGTAGAATTGTGGCTGCGGGACTTTGATCTCTGGATTCGTATTGCGCAATGTCGACCACTTTCAGCTCTCCCATGCTGGAAAGAACACCAAAGCAGTTTCTTTTGCTTCGAGAGAATCGCAGGCACCATATTCCAGCCACGTGGCTGTTGTCAACAGCAGGACGTAATTCAACGACAGCAGCGGGTGGGGCTTCCCCGGATGGGGTTGTGGCCCCAGATCGCGAGGCAAAACGTCGGTCCCACACACTCACAGCGGGGTCGCCCGTCGGACCGGCAGAGATGATGTAATTCTCATCTAACGGATCGATTGACAAATTGTGAACTTGACGCGTCCCATACTGGGCAGAGCTGACCGGAGCGGAGTCTGTCATGCGTCAAAGTCAGTTTAACGACTGAAAGATGCCTGAATGTCCCCCGGAGTTGACAGCCAACTGACCTCGTAGATCATATATCCTGATACATTGTCGAGAGACTCCAGCCACGAGTGTTTGTGGATGTGTAGGGAAGAACTTGATGCTGGTGATGGCTTCCGAGCTGGCCAGCTTCTTGTAAGGCTCATGATTGGCGGTGAATGAAGCAACGTTCAGATCATAAATATTCATACAAAAGTCGTTTCGAACTCTATCCAGGCCTGTGGCCAACAGATTGTTGGTACTGAAGGCTATCGAGTTGCATTTCCGTTGATGCTTGATAGGAAAGGAATGAATGAAATCGGAATTCGGCCGGCTGGAGTCAATTTCAATCAAGCTGGCTTCACCGGATGCCGACCCGATGGCCACGAAATGCTCATGCGTCTTGGACCAGTCGAAAGCGGTGAAGTTGGGTAGCTTGTCACGGTTCGCTACCTGCTTGTACTGCACGTCGCCATCACTTGAGGCCGAGTCGATCTCGCACAGACGCAGACGATTCCCGGCGACATCGATGATGAGGAACTGTGGATTCTGCTGGCTTGCATGAGGCGACCAGCGGACGGCTGCTTCCATTGCTTTTGATGGAGACAAGTGTCAAGGACGTATGGTTCGAGGGCGAGAAGTTAAGAGAGAGGCCGCTGAGCTGGTGAATTCGAAGGAGAGCAATCAGCCATGGTCCTCAATGCGAGCAGCAAGCCCGTGCGACAGCCAGGCGCATGATGACTATGAGCGTGTCGCGGTTGGTGGTTGGGCGCGACGCTGATCGCGCTGCTATAGGGCTGGGCGCGATGCCGAAGAAAAGCCGCTCATTAAGCTTCGCCGGAGAAATTCATCGCCAAAGACCCAGATCTCGTCACCCAGCAGGCCAGCAATGTCGGCAGGCATAAAACGAAGACGCAACGACGACGAGGACGTTGACATGGACACCGACGGACCCGCTCGCTCTGCGCCCCAGAAGCGCAAGCAGAATGGCGCTGGCCCGCACGGCAAGAAGCCGAAGACGGCCAAGTACCAGCCCAAGAAGTTCGCATTCAACACCACCAAGGCGCGCATTCGAGACTTGCGACGACAGCTGTCGCGCAAGGCCGAGGATATGCCCGCCAACCTTCGTCTGAACAAGGAGCGCGAGTTGGCCGCCTGCGAGCACGAGCTGCGCATTGCCGAGGGCGAGTCGCTCAAGCAGCAGATGATTCCGAAATACCACAAGATTCGCTTTTTTGGTGCGTAGCATGGAGTCTCGTTGGTATCTAGAGTTTGCGCACTAACACCAAGCAGAACGTCAGAAGGCCACGCGTTTCCTCAAGAAAGCCGTCAAGAAGCTGAACGACAACGACAACCCCGAAAAGCATGCGGAACTCGAACGCGAGAAGCATGTCGCTGAAGTTGACCTCAACTACACGCTCTACTACCCACTCATCCGGCCCTACGTTTCCTTGTACGCCTCGACGAAGTCCAAGGACGGAGAACAGGAGGGTTCTGCCACAAAGAGGATCGGAGGAGACCAGAATATGTGGGAAATAGTGGAGCAGAAGATGGAGGAAAATGGGCTTGAGAACCTGCGCAATGGACTTGAATGGAGAGAGGGCGCAGACAGTGCCCCCTCTGCTGCTCCTGCAACCCAGACGGAGGGCAAGGCCAAGCCTGCAAAGGCTTCCTCTAGCAAGGGAGAGGGCAAGCCGCCCACTGCAAAGAAGTCTGCAGCTAAGCCTGAGAAAGAAGAGTCGGGTGATGAGAGTGATGGTGGCTTCTTTGAGTAAAAAGTGTTTAAAAGGCGATGGATACGCATGGGAAGCTCACAGCATAGCGTCGGCGTTCTGGGAGGTTATTTTACACAGGCGTTGCAATTCAGGCCAAGATTCAGGGCATCTCGATCTGCCTACGATCTATCTCTTCGGATTATATCCTACTTAAAATTGCAGGACGTGCTCTACCATGTGTATGTCTACACTGACGAATTCTTGATTAGGGACACTACCGTGACGAAAATGATACGAAACAACATCGTTTTTGGAAAGTAGAGGGATAATAGAGGTAAGATATATTGTTACTGGGCTTATATTTAGTGGCGTCAGGCCTTTAACGCCCGTTACCTTAAAGGGATACCGATCATCTTGCGAGACAATGACGCTTATATGGAGTAGAAGAAGAGAGTATAGGGTATGATATTTATAGTACATGTATGCTCTAAGACCATTTTATTCCATCTAGGTCTCAGGCTTGTAGCTAGACGGGGAGTATTTTGTAGGGACTGCTTCATCCCGCTGGACGGTGAATATTGCTTCACGGTGATGGACGCTAAGTGTACATGAAGAAGTCACCCTACGCGTCAATGATAAAACTCAATAATAAGACAAAGGGACATTAGATACTGATACAGAATAGGTATTTCGAGACCGTACGAAGTCATTCATGAGAATAAAAATTAGCTACGACTATGCCGACAAAGTCATTTCCAAGCAGCCTTCTCTTTCCCCGAATTGAACTTTTCTGATTACCAACAAGGGTTCCTCTCTCTTCAGGCATCGATCTTTCTTCCACGTTTAACCAACAATGCCTCAGTAATGGTATCTGAAGTGCACATTCTCAACGTCAGTTGCATCGTCATCCGCTTCCAGGACTCCCAAACGCCGTGACTCTTCCGGAGAGACGTCCATATCAGAAACTTTCTGTGCGCGGGTCTTGTTCTGCCAAACGAGCCAAGCCGCCCACAATGCTAGCAGTACCAGCTCGACAGAAGCACAGCTAGCGACAAACGGGATAAATCGCGCTTGTTCGGCGAAAGCCGTGAATTCGTCATTGAAGACTTTCCGGGTGATAATATGTCCTAGAGTGTAGCCTGTGAATAGTGTGCACAGGATAAATGCTTTCCGAACGCGCCCGGAAATGTTTGCCGTGAAAAGAGACCAAAGAACTTCGCGGAGTGTTAGTAGTGGCTCTACTGTGATATTCACAACGTTGTATGCAGTCAATTGACAAAAGGCAGTGCTTACGAATCTGTGTGATATCGCCCATTCCGATCAAAGTCCACGCGCCGAAAAACAGTCCTTTTTCTGTGGTATGCCCCGGCCGGAGGGTAAGAACGATTCTGCCAACAAGCGCTAAGACGACGCTGAGCGCCATAAAGGCAACTTTTTGGTTAGAACAGTGAGCCAAATGAAGTAATGCAGACTTACAACGTAGATTTTGCCACATCGTTGTAACCACCCCTACGATCAGAAACCATCCGAGTGATGGAAGGATCCGGAGTGCATCACTCTCAGTCTGAAGGACCTCTAAATAGGCGGCAACTTTACCGTTTGGCAATGCATCAAGCAATGAGACCATAAAGAAGAAGTAGATCTGGGGATCTAAGAATGATGTACGGACCTGCAAATTATTAGCTTTAGTTGTGTAAGAATTTCAAGCTGTCTCACCTGAGCCCATGGCCAATGATGTCTCTTTCGAGAAAGTCGAGAAGACGACTTGGTCATGTTGGCTTCCACTCGCGCTGATACCTGCTTTGCTTGCTGTCTCGATAGCCAACTGACTTGTTCTGGTGTCCCTAGCAGGAAAAAGGTACCGAAAGCCAAAAGGAGCAGCATCGTCCCTTCAATAGACGTCCAGGCAGTTGAAGCGCTATTTTTCTGACTGTAGTTGATAGACAAACTAACGGCAGCCAATATCGGGCCAGCGGTTGCCCATATAACCGTACGAGCCGTTTGTTCCTCTGTTTTATACCACATTTGCATAAGGAGCAAACAGGCAGGTACCGTTACAGACTTGGCTATTCCTTCACAAGCTCTGAGGACTTGGATGCCGATTGTGTTGAGTGATATAAGGAAAAGCAATATTATACAGCCTGTTACGGTTCAGAACTATCGCATATCGAAAAGCTGCACGAGATGTGCTTACCGTTGAGTAACATTCCGGCCGAAAAGACAATCTTTGTGTCGAAGTATCGCATGGCGTAAACGACCGGCCATACACCCACAAGCCATCCAATCTGAGAGGGGATGTAGATGGCTGCAATTTGTTAGGAAATTTACTACGGTTCCGGAATGTTACTTACAGTCATAATAATCAGGGATGTTGTCGTACTGATGTTGGAGGCCATAAATCACCTAAGTTGAACGTCAAGAGTCAGATATATCGAGATAAGGGAAATCGTAACGTAACTTACCCACATCAGGGGCAACATAAGAAGGTCGGCCTTGAATCGAGCATTCATTCCTGGGTTGGGGTCTGCAGAAACACGTCCGGAGGGAAGTCGATGAACTGTACTGCCAGCATCGAGCTCACTGAATGTACGGCTGAGGGCAAGCCGGAAACGGTCGATTCGAAACATGCGATCAAGTACAAGCGTAGGCATGCGCAAGACTGTCTCTCTGCAAAATGTCTGGGCTTGCCAATCGTATGAACAGAGAATTGCTCTTTGCATTCCTCCTTCCCTGCCACATATGATAACAGCGGTAGGGGGGCGGTCCGCGTCGAAGGCTGTAGCGGTCATGGTAAATGTGTCCACCAAAGTGAAGCGCTTTGACGTTGGAGAGCTGTTATGGGCACGAGCAGGACTCGGAGCTTTCCCCATGCATTCTCCATCCAAAGAGTAGTGGCGAGAAATTACACTGCCATTTGTGGACCACTTCAGTCGACCGCAGTTGAAGCCAAACAGGAATCGCTCAGCCATGCCGATATCAACATCACCTTCCAGTCCGATGAAAGCTCCTTGAGTGGACCAGAACTTTCCGCGGTAGATGCTGTGGAGCATGACTGGAGCCAGAAGGAGAATAGCAACGGTGGGTATGAGAACTACCAGGCCACCAACGAATAAGCCCGTTGGTGTTGAACCACCGGCTAAGGATGCCGTAATAGCAGCTGCAACTATGAAGGAAAGACCAGTCAGGAAATATGCTGGCGCGCCTCGCAATATGATTTTCATGATCTTTCTAGCCACCGTGTTCCTTTTGATAAAGGCCTGCGGTCTCATAGATTTCCAGTTGATTGTGGCACCGTAAGCTCCATCCAAGATCACGGTCTCGTCATCGGCGATGCCTGCGATTTGGGTCGTTGGCTCAATGTCCCAAAGGTGTGCACCCCAGGCATCTCGTATCTGATACCATTTAGCATCGTAGCGAGGCGGCAGCATACATATGAGACGTTCCAAAAGCATGTCGCTATCATTGCTCAGTGAAAGTCGTGCGAAGGCTTGGAATCCAGAATCCGTCCGGTCCACCTTTGGCCTTCGGCGCAACAGACCCATCAAAGCATAAGACATATCGCCTCCAGTTCTCTGATCCGTTTGACGGACTTGAAAGCATTCCAAAGCTATGCTGACAAGTTCGAGCGGAGTCAAATGTATCGAAGACTCGTAGTGGTCTATGAGCTGCCGCACTAATTTGGCGTCTTTCCAGGCTCTTGTTGCAAAGTTTCGCTTGGCCAGCAGCTCTGGACCATCACGTACACCGATGGTGTACAAGCTGACTCTATGCTCCGGCGGGCAGAGTAGGATCTCGGGTAGAGTCCAAAGCCTACTTCCCCATTCATGAAACCAGCAGGTTTGAGAGGAAGGGCTATAAGGCTCACTTTTGTCGTTGATAGATGGCCCCAGTAGGATCACCATAGAATGAGCTGCGCGGACGATGTCACAAATGCGCCATACGTCATCAAGGTCATGGTTATCATTGGGCCCGTCGTTATTTTCCCGGAGACATTCGAAGTCGAGCCAGAAAGCGGGCACGCCGGCCGCACGGGCTGCCCTAGTACCGTAATGACGAAGTGTTGCCCTGTCTTCTTTGGATAGAGCAGAAAGGCGCGCTCGCTCTTGGTCCGATACATTCCAAGTGGCCAGCTCAGTGTCCGTGGCCACGCAAAACTGCTTCCTTGTGTATGATAAGAAAATGTACTCGGTCGTAGGATTTTTGCCGTGTTCTTTGATGTAATCTGAGACATTCCATGTGGTACATTCGAGAGCCCCATCTGCTACCTCAGCTGCTGAATTGAGGAAGCACAGATACCTCGGCCGGAATTGACGGGCTGGGAGGTAATCGAAATCAGTATCAAAGTCATCTTCCTCTGTAGGCCGAACTGCTAGCAAGTGGTTTTCAGTAGGATATGAAGGCAATTCGATATCCCCATCATTTGGCGGTGAATGCAGGAGAGGGGCCTCTTCAGCTTCGTCGCTTTCGTTGTTCTGATCTTGCTGACGATTCTCGGCGGGATTTTTTGCCGTTTTAGCGTAACCCCAATCTTTATACCGGACAGGGTCGTAAAACCCATTGTTCCTGAAATCTCCCTCGAGGTTTTGGGGAATCAACAACTGTAATATATAAGTATCATACTGACTTAAGTAGTAAACAATACTCACCATGAACAACATCATGGTGCAGGAAGGAAGCCATTTCAATCCGAGGATGATCCAACTTTCCGCACGTGAGGTTCCTCGAGCTCTCTCCTCTAGAATGGATGCGTATGTCCAATACAAAAGTTGAATAATGGTGGGCGTCTCCTCTTCTGGGGTTCCGGTGCGTTCCCAACTAGCCTCTATATGTCTGGGCTGGTTAAAACCCTGCACTTTCAACGGAGCAAGTCGTCCATCTTTGGGCCGAAGGTACCATTCGCGTTTGTCGGCAGCTGAGATCCACTGAACACGTCCGGAGGCGTCTCTGTGTTTGATGAACATCTCTTTCTCTAGATCACAGTAGTCTCCTTCGTCTGAGTGAATTCCACTGTTTTCAGGGCTGCGAGATTCATCGTGGGTCCTCGAAGTTGAAGTTTGCATTAGATTAGAGCTCGATGCATGACCGTGAGCCATTTGCTCTTCGGCAACGAACGACTTCGGTCGCAAGGTTAACTAGAGAACTCCTGCAATCTAGCAGAGGACTTACCATGATTTCATGAGAACTTTGAACAGAAACTGCACAAGAGCGAGGCTTCGGCTATTTCTAGATTAACCCTCGCTCAAAGCTCAAGTCAGATGGGCGCAGGCGTGACCTGCATCTTTTGGCCCCCACACTTCTCGCACAATGCTGGAGCCTGATTTGTACCACCACGGAGCCTAACGGGAAGAACTCCATCATTTAGAGTTCGCATTTTCCGCCATCTCACGAGAGAAGACATTAACAGGAACCATGGTAGAATTTTGAAGCGCCACACATGATGTTCCACCAGTATTTTCGGCGAGGGTGGGATACGGAATGAAGGTGGGATACGGGCGCTGAGGCTCTAGCCGCTGACAAGGTTCTTGTGCGATCAACCAATAGCGGAAAGTAAGCAAGGAAAAAGAAAAGAAAAAGGAAATGAGGGCGGGAAGTTTAAGAAACAGGAGTTGAAGATTGATTGGAAGTGATCGTGCCAATTTCATGCATGTACTAGCGAAAAAGGGCTGACAGCAGCCACGAGCGGGTGTTGTTTAAGGCCTGGCAGGTACTGTACATGCTAACAGTCATCGTGAGTTTGTCAACGTTGTCTGCGTGATTAGGTGTCATTAGAAGAGAACCACTAGCATGGCAGTTGCGATATATGAAATCTCCGATGATTTTATATCTTGGTGTGATGAGTTGGTAGAGTATTCGAATGTCCACGCCGAAAATCTTCAGTGTCAAGATATTGATCACGTGATAAGACTGATGCACCATCCTGCCATAGGAGTACATCCACTGGCTAATAGTTTTGTCCTCTGTGTATTAGTCAGACGAATATCCTCGGTTTTATGGCATGGTGTGATTGATCAGAAGTACGCATGTGACAATGATACATGGTCATACACCGTAATCTGGACATCCTGCAAATTTTGTCGCATTGCACTCCCTGCAATGTGTGATGGCTGAGGCGAAAGGAGTTCTGTTCCGTATTTGATTAGGTTTATTTACAATTCAGATAGTCGTTGATCCGAGTCTTTTCGTCCAATGCATATTTCCAACGCATGTTGGAAATCCAATTAGTCCGCAAGTCTTAACCCGAGGCGCTTAAAAAGTCGTAAAGCCACCGTCCGCCGTGATAATCGCACCGTTGATCGTTTCTGACCACTCCGAGGCCAGATGCACGATGCTCTTCGCGACCTTGTCGGCATCAAGGTAGTCGGGATGCACGTCCAGGATGTCTTGGCAGATCTTCAGCTTGCTCTCGTTGATGGTTCCTGGGACAGAATGGACGATGTTGGTCTCCATGTTGCCGGGCAACAACGCATTGCAGCGGATTCCCTGTTGCAAATAAGCAGCAGCAGTGTTCTTGGTCAAGCCAATGAGACCGTGCTTGCTGGTTGTGTATGCGGCGCCTGCAACATTGTCAGCTCAATGATTGCATCAATCTCGAGGTCAAACATACCAGCATGTGCGCCACGCAGACCGGCAATGGAGCCAATGTTTATGATGGAACAACCAGTGGCCTTGCGGTCCAAGAAATGCTTTACCGCATATTTGGACATGAGGACCGGACCGGTCAGATTGACGGCAAGGACGCGATTCCAGATCTGCATGTCGACAGTGTCGACCGGATCAAACGTGTCAAAGATACCCGCGTTGTTTACGAGAACATCCAGCTTGCCAAAGGTATGGACCGCGTGATCAACCGCTCTTGCTGCAGAAACCTCGTCCGACACGTCTGCCACGACGGCGGTGAGGTCGCGCAGAGGCCCAACGTGCCATCGCGTCTTCAGCTCCTCTTCGCACTCCTTGAGCATCTTCTCGTTGATATCTGCGATGACGACCTTGGCCTTGGCTTCCAAACAGGCTTTGGCGGCGGCTCTTCCAAGACCACTTGCGCCGCCGGTGATGAGAACGACCTTTTCGTCTAGAATGTGGTTCATTGTGAGTGGATGCAGGGATTCAATGTAGGTTGCACGGATTGTGTATGGTTGTTAAGGACGTGTGGCTGCAGGTGGTGATGGCGTAAGCAGAGAGGAATGCGTCATATTCAGAAACGAGTCACCAAGGCTAAACTCCGGCCGTCCAACAGACCCACATCTTCCGGGTTGATGACAAGCTATATACCAGACTTCTACATCGCCTTCACCTATCCATCATCCTCCATCAGAAACGACGCCAGATCATCGGTCGAACTACTAATAGCTGCAATGTCCGCAATACCCGCAATCATCCGCAGAACAAGCCGTGTAATCCGGCTCTGACTCGTCACTATAGTGCGTGTACGAATAGCGAGACTCAAAGACGTAATCCTCATCATATCCATCGTCTTTTTCATGGAGATCCACGAGATTCCCTCCAACATCTGAGCCTTCCCCTTCCCAAATTTCCTTCGTCTCTGGCGACATTGCGGACGCGGCACCCTCTTTCTGCTTACGTATCTCCAGGATGTCGGCTTCCTTTCTTCTGATCTCCAATTTCCCGTCACCGTTGCTCTTAGCAATATGTGTGATCTTCCTGATCAGTATGGCAAGTTGACCTAGGACTTTCTGGTTTTGATCTTCCCATTCAGTGACCTTATGGCGAACGTCATGGATGTGAATCTCTTCCTTCTTAAAAAAGCCCCTTTCATGATATGCGAGAATCATGTTTGGAATTTGCGAAACCCAGAGACGGCCTATCTCATCGGACACGACATCCACGTCTTTTCGCCTGATCGACCGCGTTTTGAGGTCGAAAATAGCCTCTTGGGGGATTTCTGTGCCGCCCTGCTCCAAGCTCAAAAGAGCATTAGATGACGAAGGCCGATGTGACATGGAACTTTGGTGAAGAGCATCGGAGAGCGAGAAACCATCCGACTCTTTCTGTCCTGGAGTAGCCGGTGTTGACGTGGTGCCCTCTGGCGACGCAAGATTGTCAAAGTAACCATCGGCTTCGAAACGTACGACGAACTGAAGACCGCCGAAGTTGTACCTGATGAGGCGCTGATGAGTCTCAGAACCGCTAACGTCCACTTTCCATTCCGTGTAGTTCTCAGGAAAAGTATGGCCAAATCCTCTGACATCTGGTATGGTTTCAGTCGGAGAGTTCTCTCTTCGAATGAAGAAAACGGTATCCCCAACCACCTCGACGAGAAATCTGAACGGTTTGTCGATACCTCGAACGAATCTCAGCAGGTTACCGATGGTGCTGCTGCAGCCGAAGACATCAATATCCGCTGATAGAAAGGTTGGGTTGGTTGTAAGAAGTGCTCGAATTGCAGGTTCGATGGGGTACTGGGGAAAGCGCGCAGAATTGAGGTCACGAAAGTAAGTGCCGTTATCTTCCGCTAAAGTCTTCGGCTTGTCCAACGGCTTCCAGACTGGTGGTCGACCTTTTAAAGTGTTAACAGGATCTCTACATCAGCGAAGTTGGTTGACTCACCTGGAACTTTGATGGTGGGATTACTCCTGTTGAGCCAATTGTATGATCCGACATACTCGCAATTGGAAATTTTGCAATCTAAATAGTTTGAGTATGGAATGTCTTCCAGGTCATTTCCTATGATTGTCTTCAGGATGGGACCAAGAGGAGGTGACGGCGTTCTGGGAGTACTCTCAGAGCTTTGTTGTTGTGGTCGCCCTCTATCAGCTCTGTTTGAACTGAAAGTTGGGTGGTCAGCAAAGAATCCTCGGGAGCTCGTTCCTCTCCAACCCCCGCGGCCGCGGGTCCGTCCTTGTTGGTAAGTAGACATGTCTGGTGTTGCATCCGTGTCTTTGGTCCTCTACAGCTGCGGATGCGTTCTAATTAATAGTAGCACATCACGGCGCAGCACATGGAAAGAACATCTAGACTCTAGACGCAATCAATGACACTGCATGTTTGCCCATGGAGTGTTGCCTAATGCAGCTTTCCGTGTTGGTCAGTGCACACGTGTCTCAAGCAAGGGTTATGAGGCACAGCTACCCCACTATCTGCAACAAACGCATCATTGATAATTCAATCCCAGCGCTAACAGCGTTCAGCGAATGGAAACACCCATTCAGATGGAAGCTTCAACTTTGTCACAAAGATAAACTTGTTGGACTTTGTTGACTAATATCTTTGTCCACCAACGAAGTAATGTACAGCCTTCCTACCTGCAAGCCAAGACAGGGATAAGTATTGTTTCAGACCCTTATCGTTGGAAATATGAGAGGAAACTAATAGGCTGGTAGTCTAAGCCACGGAACGGCACGCATGTTAGCGGTTATGCGCCGCTGTCGATCACTCGAAGGCGTGCGTTTGCTTTGCTCCACTGAATCACTGCCACCCAGCTCTACGCCGCCCGCGCCGCCGGAAACCAGCCTACAATCTTCTCCAAGTTTCTCTAGGCAGCAGAAGGCAAAGTCCTGCGCCTTGTTGGATGCTCTCCAGGCCTGTCACCCATCTGCCATAAATTGGTGCAGTGGCTGGCACTTTGATGCCAAGATCACCCGAACCTTTTGCACAAGTCAGTTCTTGTCTCACAACCTTAGCCTTTTGCGCAACAAATTTGCAATTTTCCAGAACACTACCCTTTGCACGACAACCCGCTCCTCCCACATCATACCCAGTCCAACATGTCGGCGCAGGACGGATCTTCCGCACGTTCTTCACGGTTGTCGAAACTCTTCTATTCTGTCACCCAAGGCTACCGCCCCTTCAACAACGCGGGAGATGCAAAGCTATTCTTCGAGGCCATCTGTGACCGGAATGATCATGCAAATTGCATCGAAAGGCTGGTGGCTAGTCCCAAAGGCCTTGAATGTCTTCGATTTGGTGTCAGATATGACCTGTCCAAAGATTTCATCAACGGACCCTTGGCAAACCTACTCTGTTATCTTTCGGAACCGGCCATCAAGCAGCTCTGCAATGGCGAGTTACTTCGACAAATTTTGTCCGAGATGGTTGGCCCACCGACCATGTGGAACGCTATTGTCCAATTCCATCGTAAAAAGGCTCTCGAACACAAAGCCGATCGTGCATTTGCGTGGCTTCTCCTGGAGCTTCTTATGATGGGAGAAATAGGGCCTCACGATACTGGAGATATAGCGCAAGAGATCACCAACCAGCGGTCTTTCATCGATTCTTCTTCACAAGACATCAGAACAATTGGTCATAGGATCAATCATATCCTTCTCACACAGTCAGCAAACGACATTCACGACACAGATTACAGCCCAGGTGGTAGACATGACAACGACTACGCCGATTTCCGGAAAATTGCTATCTATCCTACCGAGGATGAATTAACTTCCACCGAAAAGCCATTCTACCGCCGAGCGAATGCGGTAGATGAAATAGACCTGGAACATCGCGCAGCAGTACATCTCGACAATCAATTTCGGTTGCTGAGAGAAGACATGCTGGCAGAACTGCGTCACGATCTTCAAGTTGCTGCTGAAAAGTCGGGTAAAAATCGTAGAGCCATCAGAATGCGCGGTCTTTCCCTCGTAGGAGTCGATTGTGGCGAGGACAAAAGACGTCTTCCGTTATGCCTGTCAGTCACTTGCAAGTCTGGTCTGGAACGACTCACGAAAGTCCCTGTTTCCGGCCGCAAAGACTTTCTCAACGACAAATACAACCGCAGCTTCCTCAAACATGGATCACTAGGATGCTTGATTCAAGGAGACCATGTGACTTCATTTGCTACCCTCCACCGGAAGCCGGATAAGCTTAGTATGGACCCACCGATAGTGACATTGCAGTTTCCTGAAGGGGCTGCCCTTGAAAAGGCTCTTCTCGCATTCAAGACATCGAAAGACTTGCAATTCATGCTGGTTGACACGGCGATGTTTGCTTGTGAGCCTATCTTGAAATGCCTGCAAAGCAAGAAAGAGTTGCCTCTTGCCGAGGAACTTTTGGCTCCAGGAACTGAAGAAGCTCTTCGTATTTCTCCTCTAAGGCCTGACGAAGTGATTCAGAAAGTAGAGGAAAACGAAGGCCATTGTCTCGAGGAGATCTTGAATATTGGAAAGTCCATCAATCTGGACACTTCGCAGACTGAATCGCTTTTGTCAGGACTGGCTCAAACTGTCAGCCTTATTCAAGGCCCTCCAGGTACTGGCAAGTCGTTCATAGGCGCTTTGCTTGCGAAGAGCTTGTACGACCATACAAAACAAACAATCCTTGTCATTTGCTATACCAACCACGCTCTAGATCAGTTCTTGGAAGACCTTCTTGATATCGGCATTCCAGAGCATGATATGATTCGTCTCGGTGCAAAGTCGAGCCAAAAAACCAAATGCTTGAGTCTGTCAGAGAAAGCACGACAAAAGAGACGATCTCAAGACACATGGAGGCTCATTGACAAGCTCAAGGAGGGGGCCCAGGATAGCGAAGTTAAGCTGAAGAGCTCACTGAGTTCATACCTCAACAAAGGTATTGAGAAAATGGCCATCATGGAATACCTAGAGTTCTCTGATGATGAGTCACACTACTTTTACGCTTTCCTTGTCCCAGAGGCAGAGGACGGCATGAAAAAAGTTGGTAAAGGAGGTAAGGCGATTGATCCTTACTATCTCTATGATAGATGGACTCAAGGACGAGATGCCACTCCCTTCAAGGAGAGCGTGGAAAAGGATCACCCTTATGTCTGGCAAATGGCCAAATCAGCAAGGGCAGAGGCCGTTGCCAGATGGAAACTCGCCCTTCTAAAGGAGGCTGTCGCTGATATCCAGGGATCAACATGTACCTACAACACCCAGCAACGGCTGTTGCAAGATACCCTAAATGGTAGGGACCTAGAGGCTATCCGTGGACACAGGATCGTAGCGTGCACGACCACCGGAGCTGCTATGTACACTCAGCAGCTACAAGGAGCATCACCAGGGGTTGTACTGGTGGAGGAAGCTGGCGAAATTCTCGAGAGTCATGTCCTAACCGCCTTGACATCAAACACCAAACAGCTTATCCTAATAGGCGACCACCAACAGTTGCGTCCGAAAGTCAGTAACTATGCTCTAACCGTGGAGAGAGGAGATGGATACGATTTGAACAAGTCTCTTTTCGAACGGCTCATACTGTCTGGGTTTCCGCATACCACACTGAGGGAACAGCACCGCATGCATCCAGAAATATCATCCCTCGTGAGGCGTCTTACGTACCCAGAACTCCTAGATGCCCCAAGCACCAAGAATCGACCACCGGTCCGTGGCTTGCAAAATAGAGTCATATTCTTCAACCACCAACACCCTGAAGACGAGATGAAAGGCGTGGCGGATCGACGCGACCAAGGCTCATCCGTCAGCAGAGAGAATCTGTACGAAGTTGAGATGGTTTGGAAGATCGTCCGCTACCTGGGGCAACAGGGCTATGGTACCGACAAACAGGTCGTACTCACTCCATACCTTGGCCAACTACACCTCTTGCGAAAACGTCTTAGCGTTGATAACGATCCGGTGTTGAACGACTTGGATTCTTACGACCTCGTCAAAGCGGGCCTTCTCTCGCCTGCCAGCGCCCAGCAATCGAAGCGCCCAATCAAGCTTTCTACTATCGATAACTACCAAGGAGAAGAGAGCGAAATCATCATCGCAAGTCTTACTCGTAGCAACAGGAATGGCGATATTGGGTTCATGTCATCCCCGGAAAGGCTCAACGTCCTGCTTTCAAGGGCACGGGATGCACTTATCTTGGTTGGAAATGCAGAAACCTTCCTCGCTAGTCGGAAAGGTAAAGCAACTTGGAGCCCGTTCCTAAACCATCTCAATGAGAATGGGCATTTTTATGATGGGCTACCCGTCAAGTGCGAACAACATCCAGACGTCAAGGCTATCTTAAAGGACAAAGATGATTTCGACAAGCACTGTCCCGAGGGCGGATGCAATGCTCCTTGCGGAACAAAGCTCAGCTGCGGAATCCATGACTGCCCTTCTCGCTGTCATCAACTTTCAGATCACTCCAAGATGGAATGCAACCGGATTGTAACTTCAACATGTCCCCTCAACCACAACCATTCTCGGAGATGCCATACAAAAGCTCCTGCCGTTTGCCCGACATGTGAGGCTGAGGCGCGAAGGAAGCTCGAGAAAGCGGAGAGAGACCATAAGTTGGATGAACAACAGCAAAGGAAACAGCAAGAGTATGCACGGCAGCTGTCGGATGTAAAGGATGAGATTGCCCATGAGCGGCGTATACGAAAAGATCGCCTGGAACAGGAGAACAGGGAAAACATCCTCCGACAACACCGTGCAGACTTGGCGAACTTGAGAGCGGGATCAAATCAGCCACAGCCCAAGCCAGAACCCACTTATCCCTCCAGTGCTTCCCCTCAAACTGCCAACAAGGAGAACAACAATGCCCCTGTATCTCCTAACAAAACCAACAATTGCCCGAAAGGTGGCGATGAGAATGGCCAGATCAAACAACAGAGCCAGCCTATACAATCAGATGCAAAAGACGAATGGGAGAATCAAAAACAGTTCGAAGGAGCGCAGAATGATGCACTAGATGAACTGATGAAAATGATTGGGCTCGAAAGTGTCAAGGACAAATTCCTCGCGATCAAAGACAAGATAGACACAGCTGTCCGTCAGAATGTCGACATGAAGACAGAAAGGCTTGGTGCCGCTCTTCTAGGAAATCCTGGTACTGGAAAAACAACAGTGGCTCGTCTCTATGCCAAGTTCCTCAGTTCAGTAGGCGCTCTTCCAGGCAGTTTCATGGTCGAGACCACTGGCTCAAGATTGGCGAATGAGGGAATCAGTGGATGCAAGAAGCATATTGAGGACATTCTTGATAATGACGGAGGAGTGCTCTTCATCGACGAAGCTTACCAACTGGTATCCCAAGGCAACTTTGGCGGCAGTCAAGTACTCGACTTCCTCCTTGCAGAAGTCGAGAACCTAACAGGCAAAGTGGTATTTGTCCTCGCCGGTTACCAGAAGCAAATGGAGGCTTTCTTCGCGCATAACCCTGGCTTGCCGAGTCGCTTCCCGAACGAGATGCAATTCGCAGACTACAATGACAAAGAGCTGCTCGAAATTACAGTGTACGGAATCAACAAGAAATACCAAGGCCGGATGAAGGTAGAAGATGGGATGAGGGGTCTCTACGCCCGTATTTTCGCCCGTCGGGTCGGTCGTGGAAGAGGCCGAGAGGGTTTCGGCAACGCACGCGCGATCGAAAATGCACTGGCTAAAGTGACCGACCGACAAGCACGCCGGCTTCGGAATCAGCGACGAGCAGGAACGCGCCCCGATGACATGATTCTCGTCAGGGAAGACCTCATTGGTCCAGAGCCTTCCGTTGCGCTTCAAGGCAATGAGTCTTGGTCAAAACTTCAAACGATGATAGGCCTTGGAAGCGTCAAGCAAGCCATAAAAGCATTCTTTGATACCATTCAGTACAACTACCAACGGGAGTTAGCAGAAAAGCCTCTTATAGAATTCTCTCTGAATCGTGTGTTTCTTGGTTCGCCCGGTACAGGAAAAACGACAGTGGCAAAGCTATATGGACAGATCTTGGCGGACATTGGATTCCTCTCCAGCGGACAAGGTAAGTCTGTTTTTTCCAACGCATACTCAGTTACTGACAAGCGAAGTGGTCGTCAAAAACCCCGCTGATTTCGTGGGAAGCGCACTCGGGGAATCAGAAAAACAAACAAAAGGGATTCTAGCATCTACTGTCGGCAAAGTCCTTGTCATAGACGAAGCTTACGGGTTGTGCACGGACTCCAACGATATCTATAAAACCGCAGTGGTTGATACCCTAGTAGCAGAAGTTCAAAGCACGCCAGGAGAAGACCGCTGCGTGCTCCTGCTTGGGTACAAAGACGAGATGGAGAAGATGTTCAACAACTCTAATCCCGGCCTTGCGAGAAGGTTCCCGATCGACTCTGCTTTCGTGTTCGAGGACTTTACTGATGATGAGATACGACGCGTCTTCGAGATGAAACTGAAGCAGCAAGGCTTCCAAGTAACCGACCAGGGAAAAAACATTGCTCTAGGCATGCTCAGCCGAGCCCGGAACAGGCCAAATTTCGGAAATGCTGGCGAAGTTGATATCCTCCTGAACAAAGCCAAGCTCCGCCATCAGCAGCGCCTCTCGCGCGGAGGTCCAGCAGTAAAAGTGTCTGCAAGCTTCGAGGCAACCGACTTCGACGAAGATTTTGACAGAACCAGTCGGGCTGCCACAAATATCAATAAGCTGTTCGAAGGTGTCATAGGATGCGAGGAGATTATCGCTCAATTACAGGGCTACCAAGCAATAGTGGCCAACATGAGAGCTCGGGACATGGATCCTCGAGAGCAGATTCCGTTTGCGTTTCTGTTCCGTGGCCCCCCAGGTAATTACTCCACCGTTCTTTTAAGACGCATGCACTAACTACATTCTTGAACAGGCACGGGAAAGACAACTACCGCAAGAAGAATGGGCAAAGTTTACTATGACATGGGCTTCCTATCCAATGCTGAGGTAATCGAGTGTTCTGCCACAGAGCTTGTCGGCGAATACATTGGACATACCGGACCAAAGACACAAAAACTCTTAGAGAAAGCTCTAGGAAAAGTCCTTTTCATCGACGAAGCATACCGTCTGGCAGAAGGCCAATTTGCCAAGGAGGCCATGGATGAGATCGTCGACTGCCTCACAAAGACGAAGTTTGCACAGAAGCTGGTGGTCATCCTGGCGGGTTATGATGCCGATATCAACCGCCTCATGTCCATCAACCCTGGATTAACAAGCCGTTTCCCTGAAACGGTCGTTTTCAGGTCAATGACTCCTGAAGAGTGCCTCAAGCTTTTCACACAGTTGCTCAAGCGCCGTCTCGACGTCACAGTTCTCGAACAACCGCCAAATGATCTCCAAAAATCTGTCCTGGCAGCATTCAGCCATCTTTCACAGCTGGCCAACTGGGCCAATGCTCGCGACGTACAGACACTAACCAAAGCTGTATTCGGCAAAACCATCAGCGCCGCCTCAGATCCGAAAAAGAAGTTGGTGGTCGATGAGAATGCCATCATCGAACAGCTTCAAAAAATGATCGACGAACGATCGCATAGAGAGCGCAATGCTGCTGCTGGACCGTCATTTCCAAGCCTACCTCAGGCACCCTTGTCAGCGCCGAACAAGCAACTGCAGCTACGGACTAAGCAGGATACTAACGTTTCTTCTGGCGACGCAAACTTGAATGCTGAAGCTCCCAACGGGCATGATTGCGAGCCGCAACAACCTCCAGTGAAACCGAAACAGACTACCGCTCAGCCGCAAGAGCCTTCGACAGCCAGAGACCAAGGTGTCAGCGATGCGGTTTGGGAGCAGCTGCAAAGAGACAAAGAAGCAGCACAAGCCCGAGAGAGAGAATACGCAAAGATGCTCGAAGAGGAAAAGAGGCTTCAGAAGAGTGTTGCAGACGCGAAGGCCGAAGAGGAAGCCGCAACAGCCGAGTACGTCCGAGAAATCGAAGAAATGGTCCAGCTCCAGAGAGCGAAAGAGGCAGCAGAGCAAGAAGCCATCAGAAAGGCAATCGAAGAGGCTAAACGCCGCCGCGAAGAAGAGCGACTGAAGAGGGAAGCTGAGCGACGTGCCTATGAAGCCATGTTGGCTGAAGTTGCAAGAAAGAAAAAAGCGGAGGAGGAGCAGAGAAAGAAGGAGGCAGAGGTGCAGAAGAAATTACAGGACATCGGCGTGTGTGTAATGGGCTTCAGGTGGATCAAGCAAAGTGGTGGATACAGATGCGCGGGGGGGTCTCACTTTGTGTCTGATGCGCAGCTTGGTATGTAATGACCATCATGACTTGGTGTGATGGAGTTTTCTGGAGTCAAGTTAGTAGGCCAGGCCCGATTGAACTAATCGTGGCCGGTATAAGACTGCAAGAGCAGCTTCAGTCTTCAGAGATAGCCAAAGAATCTATTTCCTGATGGTCTCACAATATGGTTTATCACTGTGAAGCCATGTTCCAGTTAAGCCTATGGAAAGCTCTATTCATTTGATGTTTACTGTTCACATGGGTTCCGAGAACTTCTGCAACCGCCCGCGAAAAAAGGACACGACATATTCAACCAGGCCGTGAGTTACAAAATATGGCTGAATTATAAATATACGAATAGCTTTAAATTTTAGTCGACTGTTATTTCTCTCGGCTTACTACGTTTATATTCCTATATTTATATTTCTATACGCTTAAACTCTAATATATTCTACTACCCTACTTCCGTCCTTTTAATACCTCCTACACTCTTACTCCCTTCCTAATTTTTACTCGACTCTTATTTCTCTATAGATACGCTACTCGTGCTTAGCTTATCTACTTCCTTTGTACCGTTACCGATCTCGGATCACTAGCACTATAACCCTATTTACTTATCCTCTAGAACGAACGACGTACCTACTTACCTACCTACTTATAATCCTTCCTAGATACTATTACTAAAAACCACGCCCTATACCCTAGGTACTTACCTAGAGTACTCTAACTAGAGTAGGTATCCTTTCCCCGCCGCCAACTACGTACGTAAGTGTAGGTAGCATACTCTACTCTAGCAGCAAAACAGCCTATCCATAAGCACGAACGGCACTTGGGCATTCCCTCGCGCCGCCTCCGCAGCCACTTTAGCACTTCCCCACCGCACCCCCAAAAAACCCCAACGCCAACGCCATCACCACCACCATCATCATCGCACCCAGCGCCTCCTACGTAACTAAGGTACGGCCCTCTCATCCCTCACCCGCACCTCAAACCCCGCCCATGCATTGCGTGCTTGCTCGCGAGCTCGCTACCCCTTTCCCTCACCCCCTCACCCCAAACAGAAAATCCCCAAGACCCAAGACCAAGACTCCACACCCACGAGGCCACCCACGCACCCACCCACCGCACCGACCACCAACGCCAGCCCTACCGCCGGTGCCGCCGATCCCAACCCCGTCACGTACCTACTACGGCTTCCCCGCAAAGACCACCAACCGTGCCGGCAGCCTCTGCAGCTCGCAACCTGCGACTTGCGACTTGCGACTTGCGACCTCAAATCCAGCCGTGCCTGGTGCCAACCAGCGGCCACCAAAATCAGCTCAGCACTCACTCACACCGCCGAGCTTGCGCGGCTCCGCCCCAGCCCCAGCCCCTGCGCATCACTCAGTCGTGCTCGCGTGCGCGCCTTCGAGAAACGCTCCAGAAACGCCGTCGCTTGCGGTCGTGCGTGCGTGCGATCCTCCTGCCAATGCCAAAGCTTCCTGCCTGGTGCCCTGCCTCCTGCCTCCTGCCTCCTGCGACACCGCCAATGGGGCGCGCGGCGTCATCGCCGCCTGCGGCCCGCCACTTGCCGCGGTGGTGACGTCGGCGCGGTTTGCGGCTGAGCTAAGGTATGTACGAGTAGAGAGCGATCGCCGGGTTAGTGCGGCAAATCTCGCAGCGCGCAGCCATCGCGACGCCGCTGACCTAGTTACTGTAGAGTAGTTACCTAGAGTAGAGTAGAGGACGCTAGACGCCAAGCTGCGTGCCTGCTGCTGCTGCTGCTGTTTGCGTACGCAGTACTACGGACGCGCGATCGACTGCTGTAAGACATGGGTTGCGTTGTATGTGTGTATTGTATGTGTGTGGTGAGCGCACTGCCACCGCACGCTCGATGTGTGTGTGTCGCAGCTTGCAGTGTCGGTGACCGACTGACTGACAGACAGAAGGACGGCTTGCGTCGGCGTCTGTGTTGCTGACTTTTTGTTCGCGCGCGAGTGTCGGTGTGTATGAGTGAGGGGACTCGTCTCGGTGCCCACGGTGCCTGCCACCTGCCTAAGTATCATCAGCGGGAGAGCTCGCCTCGGCGAGGCGAGACGGAGACAAGCGGAGACTGCAGGACAGGGCTGTGTGCGAGTGGTAGGTAACGGTAAAGAGCGACAGGGGCAGCGGCGCACGGATGCGCGCAGAGATGAGATGAGATGCGCTGCGATGCGCCCTGAGTATCGAATTAGGAAAGCGACGAATGCGCGAGGAGGACAGGGAGGCAGGGAGGCAGTGAGGGAGTGAGGCTGAGACTGGGTGTGCTCGTGCTCGTGCTCGTGCTGGCGTGGGGAGCGGAGGCCGTGTGTGGGCGGCCTGTCTGGGTGCTGGCTGGCTGCCTGGATGTCTGTCTGGAGGTACTCTACAAAGCGCGCAGCGCACCTCGCCGCCAAGAGCGTTGCCATTGCCGTTCCATACGTAACCAAACCCGGTCCCGGTTCCGGTCTCGGTCTCGCTAACTAACTAACCACCTAACCAACCAAAAGCCGCCAATAGCAACTCCGCGGCACTGCGGACTAACTATGTAACCTACTCGTACCTTACTCTACGAGTACGACGGACGGCAAGCCGGAGAAACCTACCTAAGTAGCCAAAACCAAAGCCCAACTACCCGAAAACTTCGACTACTGCCGCGCGTCAGGGCGCCAGCCAGGGTGTCAGGCCGACAGCGGCGGCTCGTGCGTGCGCGCACGAAGGACCAAAGGATGAAGGCCTGAAAGGACGAAGGAAGGAAGGCGTCTCGGAGCGATGATGCGACGACAGCTGACGACGGGGTGATGGGGATGACGACGACGGCAAACGGCGTGTGTGATGTGTGCGTGCCCGATGCTGTTTGTGGGGTGAGGGGAGCTGGGGTGCGGGATTGCGGGATTGCGGGTGCGGGTGCGGGTGCGGGCTTCTGGAATGCTCTGGAGCTGTTCTGGGGCTGTTCTGGAGGACCGGGAATGGGGTCCCGCGTGAGATGCTGATGGATGATGGCAGACCTATCGGAGCTGGCGGGAGGGGTGAGGGGTGAGGGTTTGCTTGCTTGCTTGCGGTTTGGCTGCTGCTGCTACTGCCCGACAAGGCCGGAAGCAGCCGCGCAGGGCAGCAGAGCCATCCGCGCCGTCGACGCGTCCCTAGGTAGAGTACTTCGCGTAGAGCGAGTAGAGGATGGCGCGCGCTTCTGTGTAGAGTATGATATTTCAGTGAGGTCCTCAGTCCTTCCTATACCATCCATCACCATCCTTATCCAAGCAAAAAACAAAAAAACACAAAAAGCCACATCATCATCCCATCCCAGCCCAGCCCATATATCTCCCCACACCCCCCTCCCCACACCGCACGCCGCATACCTCACCCTCACCCCATACAGCACTCCACACACCACCATCACCCCCGCATCGAACGCGAGACACGCCCACGCCCTTTCCAACAAATACCTACTCTAGCTAGGCGAGGACGCCCGCGTCGCGGCCCGCCCAGGCCAGTCCCGCCCTGCGCCGTGGCTTGTCCTGCCCTACCTTGCCTTGTTTTCCTGTTTCACGCGCGCAGCTGAACTAGACTAAGCTGAAGAAAAACAGCGAGGTGAGGCGAGGCGAGGAGCTGAGCTGAGCTGAGTAGAGTAGAGTAGAGGGCCTAGGAGTACGAGGGAGGGAGGGAGGGAGGCAGGGAGATGAGATTGTCCTGTCCTGTCTCTCTGTCTGAAATCGTTAGGTACTCCTAGGTAGAAGGGAAATCAGCGAACCTCAGCCTCACTCCGATCCAATTTCCGCCTTTGTAGCCAATGCAATGCAACCCAACCAATCCCAAGCAATGCAACGCAACGCCCATCTTAACCCACCAATTCAATTCACCAATCGCGCACACAAAGATTTGATATCTTATTGATTTATTGATTTATTTCTTGATTTGATTTGATTCGATATTTGCCATAATAGCAGTGATAGTAGTAGTCTGTCTGCACGAGCGCGCACACACGGCACGCACTCCTCTGCTCTCCCCCCATCCGCGCCGGTCTCTCTCTAAAGTAGATAGATAGATAGACAGCAAGGCAAGCAAGGCCGTAGCCAAAAGCTCAAAACCCGTAAAACCCAATAAAGCAAAGCAAAAGCAAAAGCAAAAGCTAAAAACGACAAGTAGTAGAAAGCGCAAAAAAGGAACAAAGAAAAAGGACAAAGAAATCTAAATCGACGACCGAGACCAACGTCCGGAACAAGAGAAGACGAGTACAGACAGACTGGGTTGTTTAGACAGAGACAGACGAGAGATAGAGGCAGGTAGGTAGGAAGCTACGACTGGACGCCCCCACCCCCTTCATTGTGGTTGTGGTGGGGGCAAGGAAACAGAGACAATGAAACAATGAAATGAAATGAAGATAATCTACAGGGG
The DNA here is from genome assembly GCF_010093885.1 of Aplosporella prunicola CBS 121167. Taxonomy (NCBI): domain Eukaryota; kingdom Fungi; phylum Ascomycota; class Dothideomycetes; order Botryosphaeriales; family Aplosporellaceae; genus Aplosporella; species Aplosporella prunicola. The sequence continues at coordinate 63,238 of NW_022983547.1, forward strand.
TATCATCCAACTCCCAAGGCCGTGGAGCGGCGCCCTCTACTGGCGCAACCGCCCGCGACCGTGTTACTTTACTTTAGGTTGTGAGGTAGTATATGGTGTGTTATGTGTGTGAGGGTGTGAGAGAGTATGTTTGAGAGGGTGTGTGAGAGTATGTGTGAGAGTATGTGTGAGGCGTGAGAGTGCGTGGTATGTGTGTGTGAGAGAGAAAGAAGACATTTACGCCGCCGGCGCCAGCCCCGAATCGACGCGGTGATCGCGCTTCATCGTGTAGGCGGACTCGTGCAGGCCGTCCATGGCGGGCAGGTCGTCCGAGGGATCCTCCTCGGGGACCTCGTCGACGGTCGACACGTCCGAGTGCAGCGAGTGAGGGCGCGACGACGCGTCCGACGGCTCCGACGTCGCGGTCCACGGGCGGCGGTTCGAGTAGACAAACGAGCCCTGGTCGAGCACGACAATGTGCTGCTGCAGGGCGAGGGCCTTCTCCGAGAGCTCAAAGTCGGTGGGGCCGCGCAGCTTCTTGAAGTACTGCCACGCGAGGTGCGCGTTGGCCGACTCGAGCTCCTGGCGCAGCGGCTCCGGAACGTCGAGCGCCGAGAACAGAATCGTCCGGTCCGTCCACAGCTTCTCGGCCAGCGCGGGGAAGTCGGTCATGTCGAAGTTGTCGAGGCTGAGGGCGGCCGCCTCGAAGCGGTGGTGCGTGCTGCGATGGCGGAGCAGCATGGCGCGCACCGTCGCCTCGGGCACGCCCAGCTCGGCGGCGGGGATGGTGATGTGGCGGCGGACGTAGGCCTCGGCCAGGGTGCGCTCGTACGTGCGGCCATTGAGCGCCTTGCTCTGGATGCTGGCCAGGCGGTCGAATCGCCGAATGTCCCAGAACTTCTTGAAGCCGAGGTGCTCGACGGTCGGGTCGTGGTTGTAGTCGCAGCACAGGCGCCAGATGAGGAAGCGGCGCAGCTGCTCGATGCGGCGCGGGCGCTCGGCCATGCCTCTGCTGGTGTGGCCTTCGGGCGTGGTGCTGAGGCCGGTTCCGGTGCGCGGGACCTGCTTGCGCGGAATCGAAATGCCGTTGGACTGCTGGGGCGAGTCGACCTGGGCCATTTGCTGCGTCAGGCCATGCGACAGGTCGAGCGATTCGATTGACGGCATCTCGGGGTATTCGGAGCATTCCGAGCCGTAGCTGCCGCACACGGACGAGTCGTAGCTGGCCAGCGACTCGGACTCGCTCTGCTGGGCCTGCTGGGCGGCGCGACGGGCAGCCTTGCGTTGTTGCGAAGGGAGAATGAACTTGGCCGTGTGTTTGTCGCCAATGTCCTGGATGGTGGACTCGCCACCGCCCTGGCCGCCAAAGCCGGCCAGGATGTTGCACAGGGCGGCCTGCTGGTCGATGTTGGAAGGTTTGGAAACCATGTTGGCGGTTGGAGCGGTGGGAACCCGGGGGAGGGTGAAGCGGAGGAGGGCGTGGAGTGGAGGTTGTCAAGATCTTGAGAAAGGAAGAAGAGGATGCGAGCGAGGAACGGGTCAAGTACAAGTAGTATTGCGGGGGAGTATCCTCTGGGGGGCTTGGCGGGCCTATGCCATCATCTCGCGCGCCAAGGCCCCAAGGCCCGAGAGCGAAAATCGGTCAAAAAAAAATCTGGAGCGTGCGCGCCCTGGAAGCCAAGAGGTGCACGGCAGCGTCGGCAGAGTGAGGCTCTGTCCTGCACGAATAATCCCTCACACAATTCTGTGAGTGATTTACAGGTAGACCCTAGCCACCGCACCTACGAGTAGCTTCGTACGAACTCTCAAAATGCTCTGTGACGTCGCCCAGCCCCCGCATGCAGCGAAGAGGAACAACTCAATAATCCCACGCGACCTTGATTGACTGACCGTGACCAGCTGGTAATTCAGCAACAGCAGCAGCATCATCATCATCGCCCGCACATCCCGTCCCGTGCGCGCCTCGCCTCTCTCCCGTCCCTCCTCTCTCTCACACACACACACGCGCACGGCACGACCAAATCCCTCGAATCGGCCCTCGCGCGAAATGAGCATGCGCTTGCTCTAGCGTGGGGCGAGGGCGCTCAAGCGAGAGGCCCCGAGTCGCGCGCGCCCCTGAAAAGCCGGCCGGCCGATTAACGGGCGGGCGCCTATCTCTGCAGCCTTCTGTCCGCGCTATTACTCTTCCCTTACCGTGCCGCGCCGCGCCCAACAAGATTTCTTACGAGTCCCGCACCGCGCTGTGTTTCCGCGGCCTTGGCGGGGGTTGGGGGGGGCGTGGTCGCGCCCGTCGCCCTGATTGGCCACGACACGGCTTTCGTGGCCATTTGCTGTTGTTGTCGTGGCCTTCGCACTAGTTACTTCAGGTATTTGATACATGTAGCAGCTGTTCATCATCATCGTCGGACTTGTTGGTGGTGGCCAGCTAGCTAACTAACGCTGCGGCGGCGTTTGGTGTTTTCGCTGTGTGCTAGCTGCGTGTCTGCCTTGACAGGCTGACACACTCCTTCATGCATCTCACATCCCAATTTGCCCTCTCGCGCCGCCCGTATCCGTATCGGGACGCCCAGGCGTCCCAATCTATCCCTCCCCTCCGCCTCCCGCCCCCGTCTCCCGACGTCTCCCCTCGGTTTGCGACGACGACGACGCCGACGATTGACGGCGACATTGTCATCAACGCGCGCAAGGGACCGCTGCTCCCCGTCCAATACCTGCTCGCTATTGCCCTCTGTACCCTGCGTGCCGCTTAGGAGTAATAATCCGTCCCCGTACACTGCCCTGCCCTGCCCTGCCGCGCGAGCGTGTCATCCTCCGACACCGACCTGAATCCTGAATCCCATCTCTTACCTGGGGCGACGGCGACAACGGCGACAACAGCGACGACGGCGACAACAACAACGAGTACGAACGACGTGGAGGAGCGCGCGCACGAGCACGAGCTACAACGCCCGCCGAAGGAAGCGGGCTCCCCGTCGTCTAGCATCCATGGAACAAGCAAGCTCAAGCGGCCGTTTCGCGATCCGTCTTCTTTGCCGGCAGGCAGTAGGCACTCGGCTCCCCCGTGCTCTGCGGTCTGCGGTCTGCGGTCTGCGGCCGCGCGCGCGCCGGGGATCATGCCTGCGGCGCGCGTACTCTAACGCTGCGTGCAAGACACACTATCCGTAGGCTCCGTCCGCTCCGTCCTCTAGGCAAGCGAGCGCGTGCGTGCGGGCATGCTAGGTAGTTAGCTACGGCAAGTACGGATCCGTAGCTTTGCTGCTGTGCTGTTGTGCTGTGCTGTGCTGGCCTGGCGCCGCTTCATCCATATCCGCGACGCTGGGGCGAATGGGAGGCCAGAGCCGCCTAGAGTCAAGAACCGCCTTTCCTCGCTGATGCTTGCGATGCTGACACTCACCGCCGCAAACTTTTTTGCTTGCTTGCTTGCTTTCTCTTTGTCCCTGTCCCTGTCCCTGTCCGACATCCTAAATCCGACCTCACCTTCCTGTCGGTGCCGGTGCCGAGGCCTGCGTACCTGCGTAGGTCCTCTTGCCGAAGTAGGCAGGACCACACGTGCGTGCGCCTTTTCCGTACCTAGTCTACACCTAGGTCGTGAGTCGTAGGTCCTCCCGCCCGTCTTTCCTTGTCCACAGCTGTCGCTGTCACTGCCACGCATGCGCTCCATTCCATTCCATTGCAGTCACACTTGAGACTGTCGCCGGATCTCGCCCTCGCCAGCACCAGCCAGCGCTACACCGACTCTGCGCCTGCGCCTTGGACACGCCCATCGCATCGCGTCCCGGCCCCGGGCCTAGTGATGCAGATAAATAGGCAGGCATCCATGTATTCAGGACGAGACGTACTCCTACAATACCACCTCCGCAGCAAAGATCGGCAAGCGCGCTTCTCGAAGCCGTCAATCCGTCAATCCGTCAGGCTGGCCGTGGTCTGTGGTCTGTGGTCTGTGGTCTGTGTGGTGAGACTCGAGCGCAGGGCAAAGCAGGGCAGCGGAAGGAACGGGGGGCCCGAGGGGCGGTGGCACTGGCACTGGCACTGGCGCTGGCGGCTTGTTGGCTTGTTGGTGGTGTGGTAAGCTGTTGCTGTGTTAAGCTGGGTGCTGTTGGTTGGTTGGCTGTGGCGGTGGCTGTGGCTGTGTAGGTCGAAGGATGGATGGATGGATAAGAGGTGGGTGTGTGCGTGGGTGCGTTGCTTCCTACTACGTAAGGTAGGTTGTGAGCGCAGCCTGCTGCGCCGGTGCCTCGTCACTAGGTAGGTAGGTAGGTATCATGCGAAGAGGAGGAAGAGGAAGAGGAGGCGGAAGAGGGCGAGGACTCGAACGAGGGCGCAGCGAAGCGCAAACCGCAAAGACGAGCGCAACGAACCTCTCATCTCATCTATCTCAACCGCAGACACCCAGACACAGACACAACCGCGCACGTCTATCGCAGATATTGTATTGTATACGTACGCGGCACCCGCACCCGCACCCACACCCGCACGCAAACCCACACCCAGACCGAAGCCCAGACTCAAGTCCAAGCCCACGCACAGGCACAGGCACAGGCACAGGCACAGCAAAGCAAAGAGCAAAAACAAGAGCAAGGAGCAAGGGACCAAACGCTCCGCTAGGCACCATGCTTGCACACTCCCGGCCCAGATCTCCCGGCGCACACGCCCACACCCACCCAGCACGGGATCGCGGCACGCACGGTGCGAGCACGAAACAGCAGGGCGTGAGGCTGGCAGTGGCGGCATTTTTTTTTTGCGTCGTCGTCCCTTTGTTCGTTTCGTTTCGTTTGTTGCTCTTCGGCCAACTTGCGCTGCTTTGTGGTCTGCTTTGTGGGCTCCGCTGTGGCGAGTCTCACGAGCTGGCGAGTCAAGTCGAGGCTGTCGACTTCACGCACCACTCCACTCACTGCACCACAACATTCATGCATGCATCCACCCATCCGTTCTCGGCCTCGGCATCGCCCTCGCGGCCGTAGCAGCAGCAGCGTCGTGCTAGGCAAGTAAGCACGTCCGCGACACCCAAGGTAGTGGGAACCCGGAACTGGGAAGCACAAATAATAGCGCGGGGATCAGCGCAGGGCGAGGCGAAGCGACGAGCGATAAGGAACAGAGTCAGAGACAGAGTCAGAGTCAGACGGGAGGGTTAGGGTAAGGTGAGGTGACGAGCATACGTGCGCGGCTTGGCTTGGATTGGAGTTGGGCACGACGCACGAGTAGGTGGGATGGCGATCGATATCTAAGGTTCCATGTAAGGTGAGGTGAAGTTGCGTGACACTGACTGACGGTCACGGAGCGGGACGGCGGGCGCAGCGGGTCAGATAAGATGACTTAGGTTTGGCGATGGGGATGGATGGGGTGACGGGGATGACGGGAGGAGGGGCGGTGCGTCGTGCGTCGTGCGTCGTGCGTCGTGTAGTGTGGTGTGGTGTGCTGTGCTGGTAAAAAGATATCCGTACTACGTACCTAGGTACCCAGGCCTTAACACCATTAACAATAGCAATAGCATGGCCATCTCAAGATTGCGGTAGGTAGAAGCACAAAGCAGAAAGTCCCGCCGGCCATCTCGGCTGCTTCCGGTAGCGGGTAGATCTCGCGTTCGCGCGCTCGTTTGCTCGTTCTGACTGAATCGCGCCTGTGCCCACCTAGTGCCTACCTACCTATTGCAGAGGTGCCGGGTGGAGCCAATACAATATATCCCCTTCCTCCGTACATAGGAGCAGCATTGGCGTGTTTGAGGAGCCGTGGACGAGGTCGAGGTCGAGGTCGAGATCCTGCGCCTGACTCTGCGAGTAGGTTAGGTACGGATTAGAATTGCTCGAACGGCACGGCACGGCATGGCGTTGCCGTCTCTCGCCGATTGTATAGGTCTGCGGCGGCTAGGTATGTCAGACGGCGTGCGTGCATGCGGCGTGCGGCGTGGACATATGCATGCATGCATGCACGCACGCACGCAGTTTTCCATCTCCATCTCCAGGGCGCGCGGCAGCAATTCCGCACTGCCAAAAAACGCCGGAAACAAAACAGAAAACAGAAACAACAAAACAGCGGGTCCTCGCTCCTCAGGGTCTGCACATCCATCTTGGCAAGACCCAAGTCTGCGCAGGCTCTGAATCAGGCGCGCGCCCACTTTGCACTCGCAAGACATGAGAGTCCGGAGCGCCATTTGATGCCGAATGCACGGCGAACGCGCACCTCGCCGAGCCCGAGCCCGAGCCCGAGCCCGAACCACGTTCTCGGATTTCCGACCAGGCGTGCACTTTACCACGTATATTACTTCTAGAGCCTAGGCTAGGTAGGTCGAGCCTAGGTCGAGCCTAGAGCAGAAGCTAGAGGCTAGGTTCCTAGGTATTGTATTGTACCTAGGTAATAGATAGAGTGCGTAGCGATATATTGATTGTTGTATATTATTCGCGCACCTGCACCGCGGGTTTGGATTCTTGGAGAGATGAAGGAGGGAGGCTGGAGTAGAGCGTGGGTATTTTTGGGCACGCCAGCCAGCCAGCCAGCCAGCCAGCCAGCCATGTCATTCGCCCTACCTAGGTAGCCTACCGGTAGTCTGCCGGCGGACATCAAGGTCTACGCGCGAAGCAGACAGACAGACATGGTCGTCGTCCTCACATCCACATCCGCCATCCGCGCCGCCCGCTCCATCCGCACCGCCGCTTCGTCGATGCCACTCTGCCGCACCTCCAGCAACTAGTTAGTCAAGCTAGTCAGCGCAGCCGCGCTTCGCGCCGCACCGCACCGCACCGCAGTAGGGCAAAGGAGCAGAAGGCGGCCAGTCCGCGCGTGGCAGCATGGCAATGGCTTATTCCCGGCCGAGGCTGCGGAAGCAAGCAAGCAAGCGCGGCGATGGTAGCGGCGATCTTCTCTCTCGCTCGCTCTCCCGCCGGCGCCCGGGTGCTGTGCAGCGTGCGGCGTGCGGCGCGGCTGGAGATGCCCTGCCTACCTAGGTAGGAGTAGGTAGATACCCTGTGCGCTGTGGACGGGTTACAAACTCAGCGACCTGGCTGGCTGGCTAGCTGGCTGACTGGCTGGTAGTAGTGGTGGATTGGAACAGAAGCTGAGACGAAACCGTAAACGAGCGAGAGAGACGGTGTGACAAGGTGATTGATGATGATGATTTTTCCGGGCCGCGCCCGGACCATGCCATTCACATCTTGAAATTGAATTGCCTTTCTCCGCCGGCCATGGCTCCGCGGGCCCGTTCTGGCGGTAGATAGGGCGGCAGCAGAGAGCGGCAGGGGCCCGCGGTACGTAGATGCGGTAGGTAGGGTGGTAGGGACGTATCCGTAATCCGTAGGGTAGGCAGCCAAAGCGTCGAGAAGGGTTGACAGCTTTGCTTTGCCAGCCGTTAGTTCTGTCCCCTCCCCACGTCACCAACGCACTCGCATCCATCCATCGCATCGCTGCCCGCGGCGATGATCCAGCCAGCTAGCTAGCTCTCTCAGATGCTGCCACCACACACACAAACGACGTCGACAGCCAGCAAGCAGCCAAGATGCCGCGCCGCAGAAACGAACAACTCACACAGTAGGTACGGAGCAGTCCAGCTGTGCTGTGCCAGCCTCGGTCCCTTCTCCACACTCGCCTCTCTCGTGACGATGCGATGTGCGCGCAATCGTCGCATCCTCCACACCTAAAAACTTGGCCCGGCTGGCCAGGGCATCCAACATTCTTGGGTCTTACGTCAATTCGCCGCTTGGCTTGCCTTCTTTCCCCGTGGCACAGCCCCCGACAGCCAGGTTTTTGGACAAAGGCTGACTGGCTGACACCTCCTGGGCCGCTGGAAACGCCATGCTCGCCGCAGCCGCCAGCCCTACGGAGCAGGTCCTCACAACGTGATGTCTCGCTACCTTCGCACCCACGCCGCGGCTGCATCGGCCGAAAGCCAAAACAAAAACACGAAGTATTGGAGGCGTACTCTGTTGTTGGGCGGCTCGGTGCTTGGCTGCTGCGCGCCGCCGGTCCCTGAGTCGTCTCGCCGACCCGTCTGCCTCCGATTCTTTGACCGCTTCGACTAGGCAACAACAAAGGGATAGTTACGCGCCGCCTTTCTCCGACTTACTCCGCGCCGCCGCGCCGCAACCCGGAGGAGCAAGGAGCGTGGCTGGCGAAGCATCTGATAATCTGTGGAGTGATTTGTTTCAAAGCCAAGCCCCGGTGCTGCCGTCATAGGCTCTTGGCCTAGCAACCACATGTTTCGGGTGTCTGGGGACGCTTGGCGATTGTCAAGAGGTGTGTGTACTATGTGTGTGTGTTGCGCCGAGAGGATCATCCTCGCCTTACCGCTCCCGGATGCCCGAGGAGAAAAAGCAATGCGAACATCTTCTGTCGTGCCAGCTCAGCACGACCACACGACCAACAACGCCCGTTGGGAAATGCTCTTCCGAAAGAAGCTCCGTCGAGAGAGGGATGATCGCGGAGACTTGGAGATGTTTGAAACGCTCCCCGCGTGCCGGGATCGTGTTGCAGTCATTGGTGCTTATCTTTGGGCATGAAAAAACCTTTTGGTGCTGCGTTAAGATGTGCTGCTATTCGACGGTCGACAGGGAAGACTGGGTATGCGATCTCCGCATGGCCGTGCCCAACGTTCACGCTGGCCTTTGCTCCGCCATGTTGCGCAGATTGCTCGGGGAATGGCAAAGTGAGGCTTTCGGTGCCGTCATATGCACATGCGCGGCATGGGCGCGTTCGTTGGTGCGTCCGGTATTCTGGTCCTTCTCGAGCTATCTTGGATTACTCGTTTGGGATACTCGCTGATTGCTCTAGCTGAAGAATGCTGAGGATTGCGAGAGTAGGTAAGTCTTTCTCATTTGGTTGAACTTCAAATTCCGTTTTTCATGAATCCATCTTTCTTCCCCTGAAGAGTCTTCCTTTCTTTTCTCTTACTTCTGGACTGGATGTGCTATCCCTGTCTTAGACAGTCTTATTCCTCAATATCATTTTCTCCCTGAATTTCTTCAAGTCATTGGAAGAATTTCTCTCTTGTCGTCACCGTCGAAGCCGTGGTCTGCATTCTTGAGATTCCAGACTTGTCAGCAATGACGTCTCCTTATTTCCCAGCGTCCGTTCTCCAAGGCCATTGGGATTCTTATACGGACGACAAACCCGGCTGCCATCACCAGGGACAATGTTCAAGTTCCTCTTCTGGATGTCACAGCCCCTGGATATGCATCCGCTTCGGAACCAAATGGCCCTAACTCGAGAAAAGAATTCTTTTGAGCCGCATTCTTTGGTTTGATTCAGCCGGGAGATCGGATAACCAAGCTCTGGCGTGGCATTTGTCTTCAAACCCAAGCAAACAGCATACAGCCATCATAATGCTCCTCCACACGCCATCAAGTCCTTGCTCTTATCCGAGACCCATATGAGTCAAACCACAGTCCAACGGCCGCCGGGATGCGTCCAAGTACCACAACCTCGCCGTTTGCAGTGGTTCTTCCAGAGATGGCCCTCTCCGGCGCCCTAGAGTGGGCATCATGGCGTGTGCAGGCTGCCGCCACCGACGGCTCCATGCAGCTTGTCGACAAAGCGATCTCACCGCTTATGGGCGTGGTTTGCTGCCGATATCCCAGCAGCCTCAAACCCTGTTCAAGGCGTCCGATGTGTTTTCCTCTGCATAACAGCAAACCCATGCAAGCAGCCACGCGAGAGTCACCCGGTATAGCGACAAACGCCTTTCCAACAATCGGAAGCCCCTGACTAGCCCCAGCGCCGTAATGCAACTTGCCGGTATGAAGGACCCTGGGCGTCAGACTGTTGCGGCTGGCTTGATTGTGCTGCTGTTGGTTTCTGCAACGCCGCGAAGCTGCTCGTTCTGCTGCCGGTAGCGAGGCTGTAAAGAGCCGTGGATAGGTGTAGAGGGGACTGCCGGAGTCGCGGTATGCCACCCATTGGGGCTCTGGCTCCTGCTGTTTAGCTGTAGCTACGCCACCGTTGCCATCAATTCGATCGGGCTCTTGCTAGGGCTGTACGAAGCCCCAGATCTGCTGCAGCTCGCATCGTATCCAAGTAGCCGCGCCACCATCGCGACCAGCTCGACCCAGCTCTTGCTAGGCCTCAACGAAGCCTCAAACCCGCTCGCCATGTCGCCGACAGCAATCTTTCGCGTCAGCCTTGAACAGACCCAAAGGGAATCGGTATAATCACGACCCACTCCTCATCGTCTGCTCCAGCTCGCACAGCACCAAGCACCAGTACGGCCGTTTCGCCTGCTCCAGCATCCGCCGTACATGCGCCACTGTCTGCGCCCGCATTTGTGGGTCCCGGAGCCGCTGCTCCGGTTCATTCGTCTCCATGGACACTCGGTCGTCGTATTTCGCCTGTTCTGGCTCGGCTCGCGGTGTTTCGGGCCGCCGTTGGGTGTGCGTGAGGGGATGGGGGACGTGAAAGGTGTCCAAGCTGCCTAGTCCAGACGCCTTCAACGCCGTGGATGACGCGGCGCGTCGTTTTTGCTTCTGGAGAGCTGGCGATAGCTAGCTACAGCGGTCGACCTTCGTGCTGTCTGTCTGTCTGTCTGTCTGTCAGTTGGCCAGCGCGTCCTATTCATGGCGAAAGACACATGCCTTGTCAGCATAGGTCATTATCACTTATCCCGACCGCGCGCTGGAGTGTCCCTCCGAACGAGCGTAAATTCTGATCGCCGCGTCTCTGAAGTCATCGCCAACCATCTCTCCCTCTCAAAACATGGACGGCGCAAAACGCCCCTGCTCTGCTCAAACTCAGGCAATACCAGTGCCAGTGCTAGAGCCAGAGCCAGAGCCAGAACTAGCGCCAGCACCCGCAATCAAGTTTTCCTCTCGATTCGTCCGCGCCGCTGCCGGCCGTCGGCATTGTCACGCTTGCTGCGGAGACGACCTACGAGAGCGGCAAGGCTGGCTGGGTGAACGCGCTGGAAGCTGCTGGAACGCAGCTGGCGCCGGCGCGCCGCATGGCATGGCAGGGCCTTTCAAGGCTTTGTTTTGTGTGTTGGCTTAGGAGATGGCTCCGCGCTGTGGGGTTTTGGTGCTGGTGCTGGTGTTGGTGAGCGCGCTGCTGCTGTGCCTACAGTAGCGGCAGCGCGGCGGGGCCCCTCCGCAAAAGGTCTTGAGTGAGGGCAGGACATGCATGAGCTTTCGATGGCCGGCGAGGTGGTGTGCTGGCTGGACGTTACGACTGCGTTTTTCGTGTTCGGTGCGTCGGTCGTGGTCGGCGGCGGACTTGCCATGCGAGATGCGAGATGGGCTCGCGACGTGCGACGAGAATCGAATCGAAGCCTTCACGCGGCGGCCTGGAGCGCGCTGCGCAGGCGGTGTCACGGTAGCGAAGATGGAAGCAAGTGCAGCACGCGCTGTTCGTCTGTCTAAAGGATATTACAGACAGACAGAGAGACAGGCAGGCAGGCAGACGTTGACCCGACGGCCCCCGCCTCCAGGCTCTCCCTGTTGTAGCTCACCCTACTACAGGGCCGAGCCGAGCAGAGCAGAGCAAAGCAAGCAAACCAAACCAACCAAACCAAACCAAAGGCCAACCAGGCCCACAACCCTCCCTCCCACCTCAAGCAAGCACCCCTACTCCTCCCCCTCCCCCTCCATCTCCCGCTCCCTCTTCATCAACTCAACCCCGACCCTCACCTTCCCAACTCTAAGCCGCACCATCGCGGCATCCAGCCTCGCGAGCACAGAGACGAAGTCATGCCGCACAAGCACGGGCGCGTCTTCAGCAGCAGCGGCGGCGCGGCCCAGCCTAGCCTCAGCAAGGCACTCGGCCGCGGCATTGAGGCTCCCGGCCGCCGTGTCGAGCAGCCGCGCCGCGGCATTCATGTGCGCCTCCGCGGCGGCGAAGTGCTCGGCCTGCTCGCGCTGCTCGGCTTGCGCGACCGCAAGCGTGCGCCGCCTGTGCCGCCGGTATCGCTGGCTGAGGGGGCGCGGGCGCCGGCTTAGCGTGCGTACGCTGTGGGGGGTGGAGCTCGTGAGTAGTACTACTGATGCGGGGCGCGCGTGGGGAGAGGGGTGGAGGGTTTGCTTACGAAGGGGACTGCTGCTGCTGCTCCTGCTTCTGCTCCTGCTGCTGCTGCTGCTCCTCCGGCTCGGCCTCGCTCTGGGTGAGCGGGCGGTCCCTGGCGCATCAGTAGACGTGTGCTGGAAACTTGTCTGGGAGGGCCGTGGAGGTGAGCTTGCTTACGGCTGCTGCTCCTGCTCCTCCTCCTCCGTCTCCTGCCCCTTCGCCTTCTCCTCCTTCTCCGGCTCCATGGTGAGCGCGTCGGGTGTGTGTGAGTGAGTGTGTGAGTGAGTGAGTGAGTAGGTGGGAGAGAGAAAGCGCGTTCGTCGTCGTGGTCAAGGAGGCAGCGAGGCGGCGCGACGGTCGTCTCTCACAACCACCACCTACGATGGGGCCGTGCGCCACGTCGGGCAATCCAACCTAAAAGAGGAGAATCGCCGCCGTTTCTTAATCTCTACGTATAACGGTTCAAGGCGCGCTAGACCAGAGAGCGAAGCAAGAGAAGACTCGGCGTCGTTTTCATCGTCTATAATACAGCACGCGCTCTTCTCCTCTTCTCTCTCCTCAGCCCTGACCCGATCGACCCCCAGCTCCCCCCTAGTAGCTCACCCTACGAGGGATAGGCACAAAGGCCAGGCCGGCCGCTCTCTCTCTCTCTCTCTCTCTCTCTCACACACACACACACACACACACACACACACACACACACACACTCACCCTCCCACGCCCCTAATCCCCGCCAGCCACCTCTCCACCCTCTCCCTCATCTCCCTCATCATTCTGCCCTCCTCCAACCGCCGCTCCGCCCTCCTCCGCTCCCGCATCAGAACCCCGTTCTCCACCCGGTGGCGCAGGAAGCGCGCGTAACGCGCCGCCGCCACGTCGACCTCCTCCTCGGCGAGAACGAGGGCGGTGGTAGGCGTAGTAGGCGTGCGGGCGCGCTAGGGGAGCCTAAACGCCCGGATAGTGGGCGGCGGGGCAGTGGTGACGGCGGTGGCGACAGCGGTGGTGGTGGTGGTGGTGGTGGTGGTGGTGACGGCGGCGCCGGCGGCGGTGTTCTCGGCCTGCGCGGCCGCGTTGTCCTGGGTGGTGGAGCGGGCGCTGGGGTAGTAGTCATGGGGATTCTCGCGTGAGGAGATGATGGTTTACTTACGACTGCTTCTGCTCCTGCTGCTGCTGTTCCGTCTCCTTCTCCTCCCTCTCTCCCTCCCTGCTCTGCTCGGCCTTCGCGGCCTCGGTCTCCTCCTCGGCGTCGGCGGCGGCGGGGCGGGCTCTGAGACGCGTGAGGAGGTGAGTTGTGAGGGAATGGAGGGCGGTTGCTTACGGCTGCGACTGAGGCGGACGAACCTCCTCCTGCTTCTTCTCCATCTCCTTCTCCTCCGTCATGAGGGCGTTGTGGGGTTTGTGTGGTTGTTGGTGGTGGTGATGAAGGTGCGTTCGTGGTGGTTGTTGGGTTGGTGGGAGCGAGGCGGCGGAGGGTGGTTTTGAGCGCGGCGACCGGCGCCTTTCGGCTTAGGAAGTCGCGCTTGGCCTCTGCGCCTATTGCGCCTTCCTGACGGTGAAGCCGCTCAGTGTCTGCCTGGCTTTCCATCTGGCGTCGCCCTGACCCACTTAGCAGCACCACAAAGCTGGGGGGGGGGTGCTTCTCCATTGTCACTGCACCGAGCAGGCCATGGCAACTTGGCCTTCAACAGCCCTTACACGAGTTCAGCGCGTTCAATGCCTTCGCGCGCCCAGCGACTGACTGCTCACTGATTGACTGAACATACGCGCACGGAAGCACTCACAACGCTCATGTAACAACACAGCACAAAAGCGAATTCCATAACTTGACCAGCGCGGCTCCCCGCTCTCTCGTACACGGCTTCGCCCTTTCCATCGGAGCGACATTTTTGGTGGGATTTGGCACATTCTTGGAAATTTTGTGCCACTGGCAACCCTGGGAGGAGCAGTATTTCTTCACTCTAACTGACACCCACTCCTGGATATACGGGGCCATGCTGCCAACAGAGGGTCCAACATCGCCCCATATGGACGCAGACGAGACCCGTGTGAAGCAGCGAAACAGTCCTCCAAGCCAGCCAGCCGTACTCTTCATATAGACACAACCGCGTCGTAACTCTCTAGCAGGCACAATACCGCGTAGGCATGGATTCCTTTACCGACAGACGAAGTCCAAATGTAACTAAACACTCGACCATCATTGGATGCAGACGCAGCCGGCACTCAGCGATAGTCAGGCCTCTCTCACCATCTACGCGCTTATGTATACAATCATCACACCCAACCATCTCCACAGCTGGACAACCACAGTGGACACCGGGGGCAGTAGCTCCAGCCGTATACAGCTAAAGACCTAGGCACACGCTACTCTCGACCGATGGTGCAGCCCGTCAGCTACGCACTCACTCTCACCGACCCTTTCCAGACGCGCATCGATGCAGAACTCACAATTGAGCGTCGATTGAGAAAAAAGAAGGCTATCAGAGACGGAAGAACAGCTGACGAAATCCGGGACATCGCCGTCTACATGAAGGCTTACAGGGAGGGGCGCAAAGCGGCAATGACAGAAGCGGACAAGGCCGAGCACCGAAGGAAGGAAGCGCAGAGATGGAGGGAGACACGAGCGAAGTGGTCGCCCGAGACGCGGGCCTCCAAGAACAGGCAGAGCCAAGTTCGGAAAAGGTTCGTTCGCGAAGAGTCCAACAAGGATCCCGAGAAGAGAGCTGCGCGCCTTGCTCAACAGAGGCTGGACACGGCCAAGTGGAAGGCAAAGCGCGACCCTGGTGAAGTGATGCACAATGCGAAGATGAGGATGAGAAAGCACCGCGCAAGTAAGAAGGAGAAGAAGGTCCAGGAAGAGCGAGCCAAACACAAGGGCACTTGGGACGCCTTCCTCATCAAGGGATAGCAAGGTTCCTGTCAAGGCATCACTGTCTGGTCGTCTGGCAAGTTTCTGTCGAGGAATCGCTGTCTGGTTGTCTGGTTTCATGCTTACCTATGTTTGCTAGCGCTACCCATAGTTGAGCCTGAGTTCATTTTGCAGGATTTCGGCAGCCGGGCAAATCTTATGTTGCATGAACCTAGGTGGTACTTTAGTCTGGGATTAGTTCACTATTTAGCTTGCATGAAACTCACTTCGAGCTTCCCTATCTAAGCTCATACTTCTAATTCATTTACTACAACTCTGCATACCGTGCTTACCCCATCTACGACTCCGCATATCGTGTTTACTCCACCTTCGCATGCCGTGCTTAACGCACCTACACCTTCGCACATCGCGTTTACTCCACCTCTACACACTACGGCTACCCCATCTACGACTCCGCATATCGTATTTACTCCACCTCCGCACGCCGAAATTACCGCACCTACACCTCCACATATCGTTTTTACTCCACCTTCGCATACTATATCTACCGCTCCTCCGCATAGTACAACTCTCTACTTCATATTCACTACACCTTCGCATACTACGCCTACCCCTCCTCCGAATAGTATAACTCCGCAGATCGTATTTACTACACCTTCAAACACCGCAGTTACCACACCTCCGCATACTTCAACTCTTTATACTTAATTCACAACACCTCCTCATACTCGATTTACAACGCCTCCTCATACTCAATTCACAACACCTTCTCATACTTAATTTACAACGCCTCCTCATACTCAATTCACAACACCTTCTCATACTTAATTTACAACGCCTCCTTAAGCTCAAATTATAATACCTCCTTATAGTCTATTCACAACGCTTCCATATACTCTATTTACAATACTTCTACGCACTCTATTTATCGCTCTTTCTTATAATATATTTACCGTACTTTCTCACGATACTTTTACCGCCCCTTATCACGACACTTTTTTACTACATATTATTAAAAATAAAAATAAAAAAATTAAATAAAAAAAATCTATAGACAGATTATACACACTTAAATATACCCTAGCTGTTCTCGTCTTTCTCCTACCGTAATATAGAGTCCTAGGGCCAAGTTAAGATACTTAAACGTATATATAAGCCTAAAGACCTCTTTACTTTTATCCGAGACTTGGGTATACAGCTAGACATGGAGTATCCTATAGGGACTGCTTGTATCGCTCCCTATCACGCTAGAGCGGGGATATGGGTTAACGGTAGCGGACGTTAAAGTAGGTAGGAAGAGGTTTAGGTATGGAGACGCAGTCATGTCTGCTAAGTACCCTGGGAGTACCATGACTCGACCAATGACGCAGGAGCCTCGGCCACCAAAAGAAGCTTATTCCAACATCCCGCACCCGCTCGTATAGCCAGCCCGCCTCACCGACTTCTTTTTGCTTTCTCCTCTTCCCGCTCCCAGCAGCAGGACGAGACCTCGGCATTGGACATGGCCGCGCGCTCGTCGACCGTCGCCTAGGCCTCCTCTCCTCTACCTATGACGCCGCGATAGCGCTCGCCTATCCCTCCACCACACCCCACGCTCTCCCGACATGGACGCACCGGACTCGCATGCGCAGCGGCGCACACGCTCCTCGACCTCCAAAGCCGCAGCGGAACCGCTTGGGCGCGCCGACACGCGCGCGACGGCGTCGACGCATAAGCATGTGCCGTGGTGGCAGATACGCTGGGGCAGGGGCATGGTCAACGATGTGCGGCGGCGCGCGCCCTTCTATGTCAGCGATTTTACCGATGCGTGGGACTATCGCGTCGTCCCTGCTACGGTGTACATGTATTTTGCCAAGTACGTGGGTGTTGCACTGCCTACCTTTTTGTGTGGGGATGTCGTTAGAGAGGGTGCTTGGTGTGGAGTGGATTGCTGATGTCAAGGCAGCATTCTTCCCGCGCTGGCCTTCTCGCTCGACATGTTCTCCAAGACGGAAATGAGCTTTGGCGTTAATGAGGTGTTGCTGGCGTCGGTGCTGGGGTCCGTGGTGTTCGCGCTGTTGTCCGCGCAGCCGCTGGTTATTGTGGGGGTTACGGGTATGGTTGTCCTTAGGCTTTATGGCTGGCATGCGGTGCTCATGTTCGTGCAGGTCCAATCACCGTGTTCAACTACACCGTATACGATATCATGGCGCCGCGCGGGACGAACTATTTTGCTTTTATGTGCTGGATCGGGCTGTAAGTGGTTGGCTTGATCTAGCGATTCCCGTCCAGAGCTCACACATTCACAGCTGGTCGCTGGTCATGCACTGGCTCCTCGCCGTCACCAATGCTTGCAACGGCCTTAAATACGTGACGCGCTTCTCCTGCGACATCTTCGGCTTCTACGTCGCGTGCATCTACCTCCAAAAAGGCATCCAGGTCCTCACGCGGCAGTGGGACGCCGGCGACACGTCCGCCTACCTCTCCATCATGATTTCGCTGTTAGTCTTGATGGTGGCGTACCTGGGCGGTGTGGTCGGCAGCGGCAACCTCTTTCATAGATCCGTCCGGAAGTTTCTGGAAGACTATGCTACGCCTCTGACGGTCGTCTTTTTTACGGGCTTTGTTCATATTGGCAAGATGAGGGATGTGGAGTTGTTGACGTTGCCGACGAGCAAGAGTTTCTTCCCTACGATTGATAGGGGGTGGTTTATTCACTTCTGGGATATTGACGTGGCAGACATATTCATTGCAATCCCTTTCGCCATCCTCTTGACGATTCTCTTTTACTTTGACCACAACGGTATGTAATCCAGGCAGAAGGCAAACCCTTTTCACTAACACCCCCCAGTATCCTCCCTCATAGCACAAGGCACGGAATTCCCGCTCCGCAAGCCCGCCGGCTTCCACTGGGACATCTTCCTCCTAGGCATAACCACAGGCGTAGCCGGGCTGCTCGGAATCCCCTTCCCCAACGGACTGATCCCACAAGCGCCCTTCCACACCAACGCACTCTGCGTGACACGCACCGAGCACGACGACGAAGCGGAAGCGTACAAAGGGCACACGCGGCGGGTCGTCGACCACGTCGTGGAGCAGCGCGTGTCGAACCTAGCGCAGGGCCTGCTAACGCTAGGCACGATGACGGGCCCGCTGCTCGTGGTGCTGCACCTGATCCCGCAGGCGGTGCTGGCGGGGCTCTTCTTCGTCATGGGCGTCCAGGCCCTCGAGGGCAACGGCATCACGCTCAAGCTTGTCTTCCTGTGCAAAGACGGCGCGCTGACTCCCGCCAGCGACCCGCTCAAGCGCCTGCGCCGCCGCGCCGTCTGGGCGTTTGTCGCGCTCGAGCTGTTTGGCTTTGGCGCGACGTTCGCCATCACGCAGACGATTGCGGCGATTGGCTTCCCCGTCGTCATCCTCTTGCTCATTCCCGTGCGCACGTGGGTCCTGCCCAGGTATTTCTCGCCGCTCGAGCTCGGCGTGCTGGACGCCCCCACCGCGTCGCCGTTTACGATGGAGAGCGTGGGCGGGAACCATGGCGAGGATGTGGCTGATCCGAATGAGAACGTGGGGGTCGTGGCGACGGGGAGGGAGGGCGAGAGCGGCAGTGGTGCCGAGAGCGATGATGCGGAGCGTGGGCTTGCGGGGTGGTTGGCTGCGCCTGGACAGGCGGGGAAGAGCGTCCGGAGGGCCAGTTTTAGGAGTAGAGAGGGGCGAGAGGGGGACGAGGGGATTGAGTTGGCGGGGGTCGGGAAGGGGAAGGCGAGGTAGTAGGGGGTATGTGTGCTCGAGCAAGATAGAGAACGATACAACCCATCCCCACAGCCCCCTCCCCATCTAGCTACACACCCAACGCCAGACACAACGAGAAGATCTTAGAACACATACATCCGCAACCTAAATCTCTTACTGTGTACTACCTAACGCGATATTAAACAACCCAACCCAACCCCACAAACCCCTCCTCATGCAGCTGCACGCCCAAACACCCTACCCCCATTTCCCCTTCAACGCCATACACTGCCACTACATCTTCGTAGCCCCCAGCTACTTCAAGAGCATCTACAATCCTATTTTTATATCCACACACCTCGCACCCTTCATACCCACCCACTTATACAAAACACCCGCATCACCTATTAACCAACCAATCAAAAAATATACATCCTCAATTCTACCTCATCTAGTCCATACCCATACCCATACCCATCTGTATATACAGTCCAGTACAATACAGCCAACCAATGCACCCGCTAAACTCCACTCCTCCTAACCATAACCATAACAATCAAAAGCGAAAAACCCCCCAAAGAAAACCTACAGCCTCAACCCCCCACCACCCCCCCGTTCAAACAGCCTCCCGAAACTCCACCCCTCATCATCACTGCCCCTCCTCGCACCACCAGCACCCCCCTCATCCTCATCGCCAAACTCGCCCCTCATCCACCTCGGCACCGTCAAAGTCGGCAAATCCGCCGTGTGAGTGTCGAACGTATTGCGGACGCGATGCGTAAAGTCGCCTAGCCAGTTCCCTTCCGCCTCGGCCGCGTCCCGCTCCGCCGCATCGTATACCACTGGCCGGCGTTGGCTGCCGATGCCTGCTCCAGCACTACCAGCCGGGCCCCCTGCCCCCAGTGCCCTCGCCGTCCGCGTCTCCCGCTGCTGCTGTGCGCGCGCCTGCCAAGCCGGGACAGTGGAAGCCGCCGGAGCAGCCGGGGCCGCCGTAGCCGCTGCGCCCGCACCCGCCCCCACGACTGCAGCGCCGAGCGCCGGGCTGCGGGCACCAGAGCGCGAGGGCGTGCCTGCCGCCGCAGGGGAAAGCGTGTTGTTATTGCTGTTGTTGTTTGGCGACGACGCGCCACCGCCATTGCCGTTGCCACCGCGCGGCGCAAGCCCCAGTGCCCCGCCGGCAAGCAGGCCCGAGCCGTGCAGCTCGCGGTCAATGAGCGCGCGGCCCTCGCGCCAGCCTGCAAACGCGTCGTCTGCGGCGTCCTCGTCCTCGTCGCCTATCTCCATGTACTCGCCCAGCCCGACGACGCGCTTGACGCGGGTATACAGGCCGAACAGCGCGGCCGCGACGGGCAGCAGGATGAGCGCGGGGAAGAAACGCGAGAAGCCCGAGCCCAGGGGCGTGAGGTTGATGAGCTTGCCCAAAAACTGGAAGAAGGCCGTTTCTTGGTAGATGTCTTTGGCCAGGAAGGTGATAAAGTTGTAGGCGAGCGGTACCGTCAGCTTGGCGACTTGTAGTGCGTACCAGCAGGCGGACTCCGAGTACGTGTTGCGCCGCACCAGCGCCCGGTTGCCCCAGATCTTGACTTCGGTGATTGAGTAGAGCGCAGAGAGCACCATGTAGCTGAGCCAAAAGGCCGCGATGCACTGGCCGGCGAAGCCAATCTTCCCGCGGTTGGAGTTGGGATGGTGCACGATGGACAAACCAACGATATTGACCTTGTGAGAGATGGACTTGGTCACTTCAGACCAGACAATAGCGGCCGACGCCAGCGCGAAGAAAGCACTGCTGCCGTAGTAGAGGGCCGGGATGACGTAGTTGTGCAGGTGGAAGCGCATGCCAGGGCTGAGCGTGCGGCGGCCCAGCCGGGACCAAAAGTTGTCAGAGCGCCACGAAGCTCCTGCAGTGGCTTCAATTCGCCCGCTCGGACCAGCATCGATGATGGCCTGCGTAAAGACGGCATTGGCGACGAGGCGCGCCCACTCGTCCTCGAAGCGGAGTCTGGCGTGGCGCGCACGCTTGAGCCGGCGCGTCAGCTCGGCGAGGAACTTTTCCGTAATGACAGACGGTATCGTAGTCGGCTGGGAGGTGCGGGGCAACGACGACGGCTGCGATTCCAGCAGCGAAGCGCCGTCGCCGAGCTCCTCGATCCATTCCTGGAAATCGCGCGGGACAGCGTTCCTCTTGGCCCGGAGCTGGACAACCTGCTGCTCGTAGTCGTCCAACATCTCATTGGCGTCCATGAGCTTCTCATGCACCCTCGGCGCGTGGGCCTGGATCCTTTTCAGGCGCGCAGCAACATTGGCGTCTCTCCACAGCCGGCGAGGGAACGCAACCAGACCGTGACCCATCAGATATATGGCCAGAATAAGACCCCAGGCGTAGGCCAACGCCATGACCAGACCCTTCATCGTAGCGATATGGAAGCCCGAGTTGATAAAGAAGTATATCGCGCCGGGAATGCTCACGGCGATGACGATGGCCCAGTACTGGCCGTTGGAGCGGAGCGAGTAGAAGAAGCGCGATCTGGGGGAAAGATAACCGGCGTCGCTATATTCGCCCAGGAGAGGCAGAATGGCCCTATATGCGCACGTCAGCCCCAAGTCACAACGCCGCCTTGGCTCCCCGAGACACGTACCAAGTGAGCGCAAAGGTCAACCAGTACGCGATGCGCCAGCAGACCAGCAGGGCGCGCTGAGGCAACCAGATGCCCCTGCCGCCGCCGTCGTAGCCATCGCCGCCCTTGACGCTGGCCAGGTCAATGGGCACGAGCAGGATGATGCTGGCGGGCAGGACGAGGGCCAGGAAGACGGGCACGAGGAGGTAGGCCGGGGTGCGGCGGATGGGGAGGTAGTAGCGCAGCAGGAGCAGGGTGAGCAGGCCGACGGTGCCCACGCCGATGGCGAAGAAGGCGTTGGAGCCGGCCGAGGACTTGGCTGCGGCTACGATGGACGACATGGTGCTCGAGGATGCTCGGGGGGTGATGCGGTCGTGATGCGGGAGCTAGGGGTGACGTTGCGCTATCATCATTCGGCGGGCACGGCGGCGAGAAGGGCGAGCGAGAGACTGTACGTGGGGAGAGTCGAGTGGACGTCGCAGCAACAACAGCAGGTCGAAAGTGTAGGGCCAGGAGTGGCACCTCCAAGCGAAGAGGGATCGATGCAGGCACGCACGCGCGGCTCGGCCAGCACGCGCCACAGCCTTGCGTCATGCCTGAAAGAGGAAGTCTGAGTGAAACATCGTTTGGCTGACAAACCTCGGCCGGCTGGTGGCGGCATCCCACTTTGTCCCGCCTTGACGTGCTCGCCGTCTCTCCAACTTCCATCCACTTCCGCTCCCACATCCACTCTCACCAACACACACCTCGCCCACCATTCAGTTCCTCCGCTTCTTTTCGCGCGCCGCCAGCCCCGCAACCATGAGCGCCGCCAAGACCAAGGCCCAAGGCATCATCGACGACAACGCCGTCGGTACGAATGGCCCTCACCCGCCTCAGCCAAGCCCGCGTCACTGACAACAAAACCCCTGCCACAGCCGTCTTCAGCAAGTCCTACTGCCCCTACTGCAAGGCGACCAAGTCGCTGCTCTCGGAGATGGGCGCCAAGTTCTACGCCATTGAGCTGGACCAAGTCGGTACGTCGAGTCGCGCGCTCATGATGGAAGAAGAAGAAGAGGAATTGACAGTGTCGTGTGCCTGCAGACGACGGCGCTGCCATCCAGGACGCTCTTCAGGATATGACGGGCCAGCGCTCCGTGCCCAACATCTTCATTGCCAAGAAGCACATTGGCGGCAACAGCGACCTGCAGGGCAAGAAGGGCGAGCTGCCGAAGATGCTGCAGGCCGCCAAGGCTGTTTAGGCTGAGGCTGTTGAAGCCGAAGCTGAGGTCGAGGCCTTTGAGGCTGAGGCCGAGGTCAGGGCCCTTGAGGTCAAGGCTAAGGCAATGCAAAGCGAAGCGGAGCCCTTCCTCACCGAACAAGACAAGACATCCGGGCCCTTCCGGCGCCCCTCCCGTCACTACAGCATTGACGGCCTCCGAACGAGCACAAGTGTCTTTATTTTCCTAGACTTCACGAGCAAGCCATCCAGTGCACGAGTCGAATTGAAGGAAGCGAGGAGGCGAGCTAGAAAGCGTATATACCATTACCAAGATATAGAATTAGGTACGCAATGCGATGCGATGCGATGACTGGATGGATGAGCGTGATGCCGTTTGCGTTGGCGTGTGTTCGTGCGTGTGTCGTGGGTGAGTGAGCTAGCTAACTAGTATGGGTACACGAAGGCGTCTGTCTTCTTAAACCCCCCCGCTTGACATGAGGGGTGCGTGTTGGCTAGGTAGGCACTTATAGGTAAACCCCCCCATCAAGCCCCACCCAGGCAGGCAGCACACAACCGCAGGAGTAAGTAGCCTCGCCATATATATATATATATATACCTGCCTACCTGCCTAGTTACTTATCCCATCTTAGCTCAGCACAGCTCGCCTTTCATCAGCATCGTTTTTCCTGCGCACTTATGCTCGCACTCCCGCCCGCGTTGGCGCAACTAGCTAGCTAGCAAGCACACACACCTCCGCAGTGGAAAGAAATGGAAAGCAAAGAAACGGACGGAATGAGATGGAATGGAATGGAATGGAATGAGACAGAATGAGACACGTACAGACAACAGACAACAGACAGAGAAAAACATGAGATAGACGACAAAACCCCACACGCACGCACGCACACAAGAAACGCCATCCCAATGCTGCTTTCACCTTTGCCCTTTCATCTTCCCCTTACTTTCATCCTTCGTCCTTTCGTACTTTCTTCCTCCTTTTCCTTTTGCTTCGCTTTTGCTTCCCCGCAGGCAGGCGACGTCGCTTGAACGTGAACCGTGAACTGTAAAGCGACGTGCATGTGGATGTGCATGTGCCAGCAGGTACGGACGGACTGACGGACAAGCTAGGATCGAGCAGCGAGGCACTGCAACAGTAACGGACAAACAAGACAAACAACGACGAGAGACGGCAGAAACAGACACAGACACGGCGAACAGCAGACGAGAGAAAAAGATGAAAGGACGACAGACGAAAGACGACAGAAGAGACGACACACAGAGATAGAGACAGAGACAGAGAGAGAAGACAAAAACACCGCTCGTCCGTCCATCCGTCCGCTGTTCGCTGTTCGCTGCCCTTCCCGCCTCACGGCATAGTGGACATGCATACACCACACCACAATACACCGCCGCCGCCCTCGTCGCCGTCGTATGTCTGTCTCTTAAAGCCCGCCCGCGTGCGTAAACAAAGATAAAGCAAGCCAGCAAGCCAGCAAGCCAGCAAGCAAGCAAGCAAGCTCGCGTGCCAATGCAACAGCAGCGCAAGTCCGTCCCGTCCCGTTCCGTTCCGTCATAAGCTGCGTCCATGCCAGCCGCGTGCCAGTTAATCGTCCATCATGATCAAGCGCCATCCCTAGCAGTCCATTCAGCGAGCACAGCGAGTACAGCCAGCCCAGCCAGTAGTCAGTCAGCCTCAGCGCGAGGCCGCAAGCTCCACCACCGTGACGGCGCCAGCACCGCCACACACACCCATACAAACACATAAACACACACCTCTCTCTTTCGTCAACAAGCCGCGCCACAGCGGCACGGCGCGGAAACGGGACGGGACGACGGGACGGCCTTGGCACTCACGCACGCACGCACGCACGCACACGCTCAAAGGTGCCGCCACACGCCCCCGCCGCTTAGTCTTGCCATTCCCACACCTGCGACAGGAAGTGCTCCATGTTGACTTTTTTGGTCTTCATCTCGACCATCCACGGGTGCTCGACCATGCGCCAGGGCGTTGCGCGGCGGCTGGGCTCTTTTTCTAGGCTGTGAGTTGGGCGTTAGCTTTGGATTCTCTCTCTCTCTCTCCCCCTCCCCCCCTCCTCCTCCTCCCTCCCCGAGAGGACCAAACTTACCAGCACTCGATAAAATACTTGAAGCCGTCACCCCACACGATGCCGTTCTGCGGCTCGTCCTTGAGCTTCGGAATCGGCTGACGCACAATATACGTCAAGAGGTCGATGAGGCCCGCGCGCGGAGCCATGGCGCCGCCCTCGCCGTCGGCCGGGAACGGGAACCGGCCCTGCGCCACCTCGAGCAGCGTCACGCCCAGGCTCCACACGTCCGACGTGATTGTGTACGAGAGGCCCTGGATGCGCTCCGGCGCCATGTAGTAGCTCGTGCCGATGAACGTGTCGGCCATGCCCTTTGTGCCGAACTCGCCGCTGACGCCAAAGTCGCACAGCTTGATGATGCCCTCCCATGCGTTCGTCTTGCTGCCTTTTTGCCGCGTCCCGTCGGGGTTGAATGGCGCTCGTGACAGCAAGATGTTCGATGGCTTGATGTCGCGGTGGATGATCCGCTTGCTGTGCAGGTATGTCAGGCCTTCTAAAACGCCGCGTGCTACGACACCAAGCACTTTCTCGCCAATGCGGCCGCCGCGGCCGAGCACTTCGCGGTAGACGGAGTCGAGGGAGCCGCCCTCGCAGAATTCCATGGCAATGTTGATGACGGAGGAGTTGTTAGGGGGCTGGAACGCGCCATAGTACTGGCAGATGGATGGGTGTCGTAGTGAAGCGTTGAACGAAAGCTCGCGCACAATCTGCTTTTTTATGCTGGGGTCGGGGTTCGTGGTGATGATCTAGGAGGGTTAACAGAGGCGCTGGAATCTAGGTCGCGCTCAATAGCTCACCTTCAATGCAAATACCGTCCTTGAACCTTTCAGCACGCAGCGCGTCACGGCGCCGCCTGCACCCTCGCCCAAGCTGCCTAGCTCGCTGATCAAACCCTCTTTACTCGCGGCTCTCCAGCCCGCGTCGTCCAGATCACCAGGCTCCAGAATCCCGCCTTTGTCAATCCTCAGCTTCTCCAGGTCCGGGAGCACGAGGATGTCACTTCCGCTGCGCTGCATTTCGTGTGACGACGTCGAGTGCACGGTCGGGCTCGAGTTGGTCAGCGCCGACAGCGGGTCGTGCGAGGCATTCGAGCGCAAGGAGCCGGCGCCCCCGCCGCCGCTGGCATCGCCGAAGCTCCCGCTGCGACTACGCGCCGACGTGTCGCTGCTCCCGCCGCCGCCCATGGCGCCGATGCTGAGCTTCAGCTTGGGCGGGCCCTTGGGCCGCGTCACCTCCTGCGGGGTGGCCTGGCTGCCCCGCGGCGTGTCCAGGCGCAGCATCGGGGGCGGCGTGGGCCGCGAATGGGCGGGCATCTGGAGCTGGGGCAGGGCGGGCGGCTGGGCGGTGGTGCCGTTGATGACGGGCCGTTGGTTGGGCGAGGGCGGGATGGCCAGGCCGAGCTTGGGGGTGCGCGACGAGCCCCGCGAGCCAGGAATGGGCGGGCGGAGCAGAGGAGCGGGCGCCGACATGTCGACAGTGGACATTGGGTGGGATTGCTGGTGCGGAGGAGTGGCCGGTCGGGGCCCGGGCTGCGACGAGGGGTCCGTCTGCATGATATATGGAGAGAGAGAGTGGCCGAGTCACACGGGCAGGTCGAGTTAATGCCTTGGCTGCAAGCACCCGCGCCAGCTGCGCCAGGCACACACGGGCTGCTGTTTGTAGGTATTGACGCAGGGAGCCTAAATTTAGTGGTATTTGTGTGCTTGCGTGGGACGGCCGGTGGGCAGTGTGATGAGGAAGGAAAGAGATGTAGATGGATGTGTACTCGTCCGTCGATGGAGGGGAATTCTGGGCCGCTGGCGTCAGGCGTTTGATCTGGCGCGTGCTCGGTGCCGATCTCCCACGTCTCATCAGGTCTCTCGCCGTCTGTCGCTCTCGCTCTTCGATTGACTGATTCTCGTGGCAAAAAAAAAAATTGGTTGCCGTGGGGGCCAGGCCGACCAAGTTTCAATAGGCGCCTCTTATGTAGCTGCGCTCCTCCATCACATTCAGGAGAGCAGAAGAAAGCCCTTCACCGTCGCGCACCGCAGCCGCGACGCCTGCGATCTGCCTGAGATTGCGGTGTATCGCGCCCGCGCGGGCCCCCCGTCTTGCCCTACCGCGCAGCCCATCCCCATCTTTCCCACGCTTGGGGCACAGCCGCCTCCAACCACCACAGCCTTGATCTATTTTGTTGCATCCCTATACATAGCTTGCTGGCTGTGCAAGCCTGCACCTACCACGTACTCCATTCCTCTCACCCCTCTCACCACTCTGTCTGTCCGTCTGTCTGTCTGTCTGTCGATATTGCCATGCATGCGCCGTGCATCTCGACGATCAACAGGGGCCTCTCGGATCGAGTGGCATGTTAGCCCGCCGATCCTTGATTGCCAAAGTCTGCTGTTTGGCCATGACGAAATCCATCCCAATGGCCTCATGACTGTCCATGTATGCACGCGACTAGTCGTGGCTGGAACGACTTCCGGTAGGTCAACCCTACAATGCCATGGTTCACTCCACCACGAAACATTGGCTTGGACCACATCTGGAGAGCTGCCACTCACGATCAATCGCACGTTGCACGCGCCTCGGCGGCGTCTCTGGTGACTAAGCGCCGGCGGAGACTCCGCGCGCCGACCGTCAGCATTGGTTGCTATCTGGTACGGAGTACATGACTTGTTCGATAGCATCCGCACCATGTCCTCTCTTCGTTGATGCATATACAGAGTAGAAGTGAAACCTAGCTAAGAAGTTCACAGCACATATACGCTCGAGACCTTTCCACTCATAACCAGACCTCAGCTTTGCATCTAGACAGGGAGTATTCCATAGGCCTGCGTATATCCTTCCCTCTCTCGCTACACGGTGACCCTGTCTAACGAGATCTTCATCCCCCAGAAAGCCTGCCTTGCTTACTTGTTTGTTTGCTCACTCTACCCACCGTCCATTACGTACGTCCGTACCCAATCCCAAGCAAAGCAGTCAGTCCCACCATAGTCTCAAGTTCCAAGAGAAAGAGAAAAAAAAGAAGGAAAGAAAGAACAAAAGAAAGCAAGTCCCTCACATCCTCCCAATAGAAAAGCGCAGTTATCGCGCGGACCGGACCAGAACATAACAGAGCAGATCAGAGCAGAGCAGCAATCTGCTCTCCAGTCCCGAAAACGCCGTCTTGTGTCATGAAGTAGGTAGGCCCGGGTCTGAGCTAGCCGGTGAATGGTGCATGAGTTAAGCAAGCTGGTGTGGTGAGCAGATAGATAGACAGGTCGTGTGCGTTGGTGTTGGTGTTCGTTAGTGTCGAGTCGAAGGTCCAGAGTATCTACCCGTCGTTCTCATCTTCTTCATCATCTTCTTCCTCCTCTCCATCACCAGCAGCACTCCCCTCCCTCACTTGCCTGCGTCTTTCCTGCTCGGCCCTCGCAGCCACCGGATCCACATGCAAGAGCTCGATGCCCCAGCCTTGCAGGACCCAGGGCCGCGCCCTCCTCCACCGCGGCACGCAGCGCCTGACGTAATCCTCCCCGCGCTCGCGGGCAATGTCGTTGTAGAGCGTCGTCTATGCCACATGTACAACCTGTCAGCCTTTCACTCTCTACCCAACCACCACACCACACCACACGACGAGAGTGGAAAAAGAAAAGGGAAAACAAACTCACCAGCGCGCGCCCCAGCACCGAATACCGCGCCTCACCAACCCTCTGCGGCGGCGACGCGTCCTCCATCATCTCAGCCATAAGCTCTCTCTCGACGTCCAGCGGCGCGCTGCCCCACCCCGCCGACGCAGCGAAAACGTCATCCGCGGCCGCGGCGAGCAGCATGCGCTTCCAGTGGCGGTGCACCCACGCAGCTTGGGGGGAGGGGGAGGGCGGGCGCGCGGAAGGCGATGGTGGCGGCGCGGGCGGGCAGCGCGGGGAGTGCGAGTGGTGTTGTGGGGGGGAGGAGTCGGGGGAGGAGTCTGGGGTGGTCGGGGGCGCCGGTGTGCTGTCCGCGGCGGTGGTGCTTGCGTCTGCGGTAGCGGCGGCACTGGTCGTCGTCGTCGTATCTGTCTGTGGGCGAGGAGTGTTCAGCCGGAGGATGATGCGCTTGGGGGTCATGACTGATGGAAGGAAGCGGGATGGAACGACGCAAAGCGTAAGAGAGACAGCGAAAAATAGAGAAAGAGAGAGAGAGGTGAACGTACGCTTCTCTTCTTCAGCGATTTCGGCTGCGCCGGTGCGTGTGACTGCGCCCGAGTGCGCGCGTGTGAAGGCCTCTTGCGCGTAGCTGTTAAAGCAGCGACAGCAGCAGCTTTGGCTGCGCGCGAGCCACGCCGCTTCTGCGAAGAACTCGCGCGTAGGGCCGCGGTGCTTCGCGACGCCGAGCGCAGCGTCGGGCGGGTACTAGAGGTCGCGGCCGTCGTCTTGCCGCTGCGCGTTATAGCTGGCATTGTGGAGGTGTTGGGTGTGGGTTCTGGCGCTTTCGATCTGTTTGGTGGGAGTGAGCGCGCGCGTGTTTGGATGCAGTCTTTTTTTGACGGCGTGATGGGGAGAAGTAGGATCGAGAAGAGGAGAGAATGTGCTGCGTTCTGCTGTGCTGTGCGCCGGGGTTTAAGGGCCCGTTGAGCCGTGGTGGTGACTGCGGATGCCTTGGGCTGGTGCCGTGGTTCGGTTTGAGCGCCACAACTGTCCATCTATCAACACACGCAAGCAGGAAATGCAGCAGCCGGTAAAGAGAGTCATACGGATGAGGAAAACAGAACGGTGTCGGTGTGCGAATGGCATGGGGCAGGCAATACGGTTTGACACCAAACACTGCAGCTGTTCAGCCATGAGTACACGCAAGCAGGAAACACAGCAACTAGTAAAGCGAGCCGTGCGGACAGAGAAAAGAGAACAGCGCTGGGACAGAGAAGGTATGAACAGACCAACCCATCACTGAAGCAGACAGACACGAAGCATACCCATACACACTTACGCAGATGCACAGCCAGAAACGAACACCACTCCATACGTACGTATATACAACAAACCAAGGATATATAGACAGCAGCTAGACATTAACCCTCGCCCGAAAGGCGGGGTGGTCGGAAGACAAATGCAAGACAAACAGACGACAAGATGACAGGATAATAGGCAGGAGAATGACGACAAGCACCCAAACACACACCACCTACCCCCACCCCAGTACCTACGCACACCAACCCCCCACATGCATGCACAGCAGCAGCGACCCAAACGCCGTACACCCCCACCCCCATCCGCTCCATCATATACAACCCCTTAATAAGGCGCCCCAACACCCAGCCCCCGTCCCCTCTCCCGCTCTTCCTCCCCACTGTCCGTATCAATCCCCGCCAACAACCCTCCCAGATCCTGCCTCCCCCTCATAGTACCAGCAGCATTGCTCCTGCTGCGGCTCCTCCCGGACCTCGCGCCCTTCAAGCTCCTACTCCGCGCGCTCTGCACGCCCAAACTGTTCTTCCTCCCCCCCTCAGCAGTCGTAGCCGACGTCCTTGGTCTCGGGCTCCCGTTCCCGCTCGGCGAGGGCGGCACCGGTGGCGGCGGCGTCTTAAAGTTCAGCTGCAGCTGCGGCGTCGCCGTGCTACCTGCGAACTGCGCCGGGATCTCCGGGACGGGGGGCTCGGTGCCGTTGGGCGCAGGTGCAGGCGTGTTCAGTCCCTCGGACGGAATCGTTTCCAGCACCGGCCTTGTGCCGTCTGCGTTCTCACCACCAGCGCCACCAGCGTAGCTGTGGCTGTAGCTCGACCCTGGCGGCGCGAAGCTGTACTCTGAAGCGGAAAAGTCGGCACTAACAAGCGAGTCCGAGTCGTCTGCGTCGTCGCCATCCGCGGCGTCCTCGGGCCGTCCCATCCGCGTACCAGGGAGTGGCGCGTCGTCCTTCTGGCCCGCGAGAACCTTCTTGAGGTCGTCCAACCTGACCGCCGAGCGCGCGCTCGATGCGCTCATGCGGCTGCTGTCGTGCGGCGCGGGGCCTCCCGCTGTGTTGGGATCGTTCAGCGCACCGAGCGCCGCGCGGTGGGTATGCTGATGCGTGGATGGGGAGCCCGGTGCTGCCAAGTTCGGAGAGCTGCTTCCCGGGCCCGCCATCGCCGACGACGGCGCAATAGCGCGCTGGCTGGTGGCCGCAGTGCGGGTGCCTGCGCGCGAGCCCGACATCGATCCGGACTGGGAGGAGCCGTCTTGGGCCGCCGTCGCGGCAAGGCACTGCTCGCGGCTCCAGGGCTCAAGCAGCTGCTCCTTGACGCGCGGGGGGAGAACTTGCGGGAACGCCGCGGAGCTGCCACGCCGGTCTGAGATGGGGCTGCCCAGGATCGGGCTGGTGACGGACAACGAGCCGCGGCCCGGGCTTGTCGGCGGGCTGGTCGGCGGCGAGTACAGCTTCTCGGAGTAGCCCTCGGCGATGCGGTCAACGAGCTCGGCACGCTCGTCCAGAGGGTCGATGCTCTCCTCGTCGACGATACCCTGTGCCAAGTCATGCACGCCCGCCTTGTTGTCGATCTGGGAAAGGTCGAGCGGCGGGTACGCGATGCCTTCCAGCCACATGCCCAGTCCTCTCCTCCTGGTGATCTCGTTGTGGATGCTCTGGCCGATGGGGCTGGCTTCAAAGTCAAATGTCGCGGCGAGTGTCCAGAAATAGCCATGCGCAAGAGTGGCCAGGCGAATCTTGGCGGCGGGCGAAGACACGGATGGGTTGGGGATGTCTTCTTGCAGACGGAAGATCATAGGGAGACCGGAAGCGGCGGCATTGACGCCAAGGTTCTGCAGCAGGCGGGCGAGCAGCAGGTGCAGGTGCAGGAACTCGAGGTCGGCGTCCGGAGAGTCAGCGAACTGGTGTGCGTTCTCGTAGACGGCGAGGTGCAGTAGCGGCAGGAACGACGTCTTGAGGCCGCGCGGGCTCTTCTCACGTTGACTGGCGTTGCTGACGGCACGCCTGGCCAGGCTGTCCCGGCCGTCTTTCTCCCTCTTGTCGCTCGTGTCGACAGCCACACGCAGGTGCGTCCTCTGCAGCTCCACGTCTAGCCACGTGAGCACCGCCTCGGCGTACGCCCTCCGCACCTTGGGAGCGGGGTCTCGCAGCAGCCACTGCGTGCCCTCCCACACATCCACCCCGGCGCGCGTCCTTCCCACGCCGCCTCCCTGGCTCTTCTCACCCTCCTGCTGCTGGTTGGCGACGAGCAGGATGGCCTTGATTGCGTCGAGCGCCACCACTCGCGCCGTCTCGAAGCTGAAGAAGGCGTCCGCGCCGGGGTTGTCGTGCAGCTTGGCCGAGTCCGCCACGGCGTCGACCGCACCGTTCGGGTCTTCAATGGCTGCCGCCGTGTTGATGATGCCGCTGCTCGGCGCCGGCTTCAAGCGCACCAACACCGCCGAGAGCATGTCGGGGATTTGGTCCGTGTAATAGATGTGCGTGGCCAGGTTCGCAATGCAGGACTGCAGCCGCTGGAGGAGCTTGATGCGCGCTTCCGAGGGTGTCGTCGCGCGGTCATGCACAGGGGCGTCTGCCACCGAGTCTTTGGGGCCGTCACCATTCAGCAGAGAGGCACCGCTGCCGACTTGCAAAAGGGCGAGAATGTGGCCCATCAGTCCAATCAACACGTCCATGACACTCAAACCAATAAAGTTGGTCTTGGCGCCCAACAGCCAGCCGATGATGGTCGCGAGGACGTACTGCCGCTCCAGCTCGTCTTCGGAAATCTTGCTGCGCACCAGGGTGTCCTTGGCTGTGACGAGTATCGTGTAGCGGTCCTGGACAGTCGCCCACCCGCAAATCATGCCGAACAGCGTCGTAGGCCACGAGCCGTCCGCCTTGTCTCCTGGGAAGTGCTCGCTCGGCTTGACCCGTGCAGCCATGAACTTGAGTACCGCGCTCGTGGCAAGGCGCAGCTGCTCGCGGCTCACGGCCGTGAAGATGTTGCGCAAAGCCTGCATGGCGAGGATGCCAGCCTCCTCCTCCGCAAGCTTGTCCGCGTCCTCGGTGGTGCCGGCCGCGACCTGAGGGTCCGCCTCGCTGGTCTCGGTGGGGCGGAGAGTCGAAGTCGACTGCCGCCGCTTGTACGCCGCCTCCTTGTCCTGTCCTTCCTTTTCCGTTTCGCGCCTCTCCAGCTGCTCAAGGTTCGCGCCGCTGTTCGCGTACAGGTTCACCAGAATGACCGGGATGATGACGGCGAGCTGGCGTCCCGTCTCCGAGCTCAAGCTCTCCGAAGCCGCGACGGCCTTGATGGCCTGCAATCCCACGCTC
This sequence comes from Aplosporella prunicola CBS 121167, assembly GCF_010093885.1. NCBI lineage: Eukaryota > Fungi > Ascomycota > Dothideomycetes > Botryosphaeriales > Aplosporellaceae > Aplosporella > Aplosporella prunicola. The sequence continues at coordinate 95,902 of NW_022983547.1, forward strand.
CTGAACCGTATGGCGACGGGCCAGCCCAGGGAGGCCTTTGTTTCTTGTAGTTTCTCCTTGGACGCGAACGCGGCGTACATCTGGACAATCTCCTCATACTGGGTAATGTATTCTTGGTCGGCGGCCAGCGTGGCGGGGTCCTGGTGGGCGCAAAAGCTTTCAAACGTAGGAACGGAGGCCTCGGCCAGGGTAATGTCATTGGACTGCAGGACGGTGCGCAGGATGCTGAGGACCGAGTTTGCGTAGAGAGGAATGTCGCGGGGGCATTTCTCAATCAGGGCATTGAGAATCTGCAGGGTGACGAGGACGTTTCTGTGAGCGCGTCAGCAATGCGGCCACAGCCATAGCCCGACAATCAACCTACCCTATCCTGCTCCTCCACACGTCGCCGCCCGTCCTCTTCTCCAGAAAATCGCCCACCTTGACCAGCTTGGTGCGGCGCGTGCTCGCATAGTACAGCAGGTAGCTCAGCTCGCTGCTGTTCGGCTTGATTTCGGCATCGCGGTAGCCCTTCTGCAGCTGCGGGTAGCACTTGAGGATCAAGACCTGGTGCTTGGGTCGGCACGACTGGCGAATGGCTTGCATTTCGTTCTCGCCGGCTCACGGCGCCGCGGCGTCCCCGCCTAAGTAATTGCGCTGCGAGGGCGTGCGTTCAGGGGAGGCGGCGTGGAAAGTGTCGCGGCTGTGGCCGGGGGGAGGATGGGTTTTGTCGGCGTCGGAAGCGGTCGCGGTGGTGGCGGCGGCGCGCGGATGACGTGGATCGCGCGGGTAGGAGGGAGAATAAATAGCTGTAGGGCGGCCGGGTGGATTGGCGTAGGTGGATGGGCAGTATGCACGTAGTAGTAGTAGGCTGGGCAGAAAGACGGCCAGGTCGCCCGAGCTAGCTCAGTAGTCAAGAACTCAAACAAATAAACATGCGCAAAGAACGTTGTCTCAACGCCTCGGTCGTCCCCTTTCGCGCCCATAAGATTAAGCCACTCAGCCCCCCCTCCTCTCCAGATTCGAGGGTCGCTCGACGGGGATTGCGATCTGCACTACCATTGCACGCATGCCAGAGAGCTTCTACGGCACCGTGGGCACCTTTGCATGCAGCGACACTCCATCTGTCCTTACCACTCAACCACTCAATCACCACACTTCGCCCCATCCCGCCCCCAACCATCCACTTTGTCCGCTCCGCCACGGCCGTATCGTATCCTATGAATAAATGTCGACGTGCCGACTAACCTCGCGAGACGAGACGAGATGAAATAAGATGAACAAGTGCACTGACCGCTCGGTCTAGCCCCTCCCCTATGCGTGCCACAGTAGAGACCTAAGCCGCCTGTCCAGCCGCGCCACACCTGCATTGTGTAGATGTTGTATCAACCGTAAACAAAGTACGAGTGCTTATTTTTGGCTATCGAACCTCAAACATCTACCTCTAGTTGCTCAACACGTCCAACTCACCCTGCAACCGTCGTACATACCTCCACCCGCGCCTGCATGGCATGGCATGGCATCGCGTCGCGTCGCAGCTCGGCCCAGGACCCTGGTCCCTGATCCACGGTCCGGTCTAAGACCCCTGCCTCACGCGCTTGCGACTCCAAGTCACGCGTCAAGTCTAGGCAGAGTGAGAATACCACATCAATTCACAGCGCTGACTACGCCTACGTACACCTACGTTGCGCCTACGCCTAAATATGCCTCATGTCGGCCCTCGCGGCCATTGCGTTCAATCATGACAGGTAGATGGTGCGGTGGTGCACACGAGCAAACACCACACCATTGACAGACCGCTGTGACAAGGTACAGGATAGTCGAAAAGAATGACTCCAAAGAAAGATTCGTGAGTGCGGCAAGCAAAGTGTCTCGGACCGCAAATGCCGTGTCCAAAGGCTTAGAGAACCGTGTTAAGCAGTCGCAGACATGGGGAATAGAAGCCAGAAACGGAAGAAACAGGGCCGCCGGCTTCCGGGCCGTCAAACATTGCCCTTGGATACCAAAGCATGCCATAATACAGGAAGAGAAGGAACCTTGCACCCTATATCCTCGTCAAAGCCTGTCATATGTAAATTCGACAAGACAACGGCGGTCACTACAGCATCGTCGAGTCCGATGGAGCCCGACGGAGCCACTCCCGCCGGAGTCTGGGTATCGGTCGTGTTGCAATGAGTGAATTGAATTAGGCGCGGCGGATAAAGCTTTGGTTTAGGCCACGATGGAAGCTGCCAATGTTTTGGAATCCCCTGTAGACGCGTTAGCGACGTGTCTTGATATGGTGCAATAAACCTACTTCATCAAGTCAATGCCCTCGTCGTCCTCCTTGTCCTCGATACCCGCGTCGAGTTGGGTGGGCAATTGTTTCTTGACGGCCTCTTCCTCGGCCGTGTTGAACCTACGGCTGCTCGGTCTCGTTGGCGTCGTCGGCTCCTGCGAACCTTCGCCAGAGTTGGAGCCTTCACGACTGCGGCTGGCCGTATCGCCCAGCACGACGGGGGGAGAGCTGGGTTGCACGGCTTCAGCACCATTGTCCTCTTCCTCGTGGTCTTCCTTCTCCTCATCCTCATCCTCATCATCATCGTCGTCGACGGGCAAAAGATGCAGCGGCTTGGGCTCTTTGATGGGGCTGAAGTCGTTGTACCCGCGAGCTGGCGTCGACCCGAGATCGGCGTACTTCCAGAAAGGAGCGGGGGAGCTAAGATAGCAAAATTGACTAGGCATCTTAGCGGTACTCGGGGGTGCGAGGTGCGGTCGGTTCTTAGCGATCAACGGTGTGACGAGCCCCAGAGCCGTGGGTTCGGGCATATCGTTCAGCGCGGTCGACTTGTACCCATTGGTCGTAGGGGGTGAATATTCAATGTCGACGGAAGAACGAGGGGGAGCAGGAGTGGGAGCAGTCTCGTGGTCCTTGCTCTCTGCTGCCGCAATGTTGCTAGCGAGGGTGGAGTTTTCAATGGGTCTGCCAAAAGTGGCTTCACGGACATTGGCGAATTGAGAAGCATCGTGCTTGCGGTCATTTACGGGAGTGAAGATTTGGTTGCTGAGCTGGGGTTTATTTCTCGGAGGCTGGGGGCCACGATCGGGCGTGTAGGATTCGTTGGCTGTGGGGTAGCTGGTCAACGGAGGTGTCACGGAGCGCGGTGATTCTTTGACACGGAACTTGTTAGGCTGGGGAGTGGTTAGTTCGTTGGTGACGGCCCCCTGCAGGCGCTCGGCTGCTTGAGCAATTGCGGGTGAATTTTGATTGATCGCAGGCGAATTCGGCCCAGACGATGCCATTCTGGTCTTTCGAGTGTGGATTCCCTTTTTGAGGAAAGCGTCACGTTCATCAGGGACTAGACGCCACTTCATGCCTTTTCCAGGCTCGTCCGTGCGGCGGGCGACCTTTTCAAAGTGCTTGCTGAGTGACAGGTTGTGGCGGATCGAATTTTGCCATCCTCCGCCATTGAACCGGTAAAAGGCATAGTGGGTCTTGATGTATTCGTAGATATTGGCCAATGTAAGCTGTTCCTCCGGAGATGCCATGATGGCTTGTCCGATGAGCTGCGCGTAGCTGTGGGGTGGCTTCAAATCTTTGGCCGAGTCTGCGCTGTAGTCTATTTGTTCGGTGCTCTCGAGCATGACGCCTCGCGAGTATGCGCCGGATACCGTTGCGGGAGAAGTTTTTACCTTTGGGGATGATTGCTGCGCCTTGGTGCGAGACGGCATTGGCGTATTGGGCAGAATAGGCCCGGCAGGAGTCGAGGTTGGCGCCAGCTGCGTTTGACCAGGTGCGTGTCCAGTTTGGCGGCTGTTGGACTGGTTTTGATTGCCCGTTGGGGGTTGGCCACGTGAATCCGCGGACTTGCCGTATCCATTGTTCATGCCGTGGTACGAGTCTTCCTCCTGGCCTTCTTCATCGCTGTTCTTGGCCCGTGCCATGATGGAAGGATGGATGTACAGCTCCTCGCCAGGGCAAACAAAAATCATATCCGTCCCGCAAACGTTGATGACGGACCCAGAGTGCAGCTTATTTTTCTCCCCTCGCGTGAGCGTGCGATCGTCCAGCTTCAATCCGTTCCGGCCGTTGACTATAATAAACCAATGTCCTTGGTCGGATTCGTATTCGATCCAGGCGTGGATTCTCGAGACTTGTTTATCGGGGCCCAGGTCAATGTTTACTTGTGTGCTCGACGTCGGCTGGTTTGCGCCAAACACTATCCCAAGCCCATTTTGTTGACTCGATGCATTGTTGCCATTTGACGCGCTCGCCGAATATCCATGCTCTCCCCTTCCAATGATGATCTGGGTGGACTTTGCGAAATAAACCCAGGCGTGACCCTCGATCTTGGCATAAGCTTCGGTGCTTCCTCTCTGGGCAATGATCGGATCGCGCTTCTGCAGGTCATTTGAAAGTTCGATCTGGGCGTTGGTGACGTAACTGGCGATGCGCAGGTGCGGGACGACGGTCGTGAGCAGTTCCTCGGTGGTCATTTTTCCTCCATATTCACGTTCGTCGTCGCTGCCGACGGTCCTATCGCTCTGCGCAGACGGCGGCCGGGTCGGGACTCGAGAATCGGGCGGTGGAGCAGGGGCGGCAGCGTTGACCTGGGCGCGTTAGCGGGTGCAGGCAAGAAGCTGGCGAGGCCGAGTGCATTCGCACCTTTCTTCGCTTCCTGGTCGGGGTGTTGATTGCTTCGGGCGTGTCCGACTGTTCCTGAATCTCTCGCTTTGCGCCGCGAGTGCGCCTACCCGGGGGTGCCATGGCGGCAGAGGCGGCAGCTGGAGCAAAGTCAGTGTCGCGAACGGAGGAATGTGGAGCGGAGGCAGCGGAGGGCGGAGGCAGCGGGAGGTATGACGGTAGCGGCACGATGACCAAGCCAGGCTGAGAGACAGCTTGACCCTGACCCCACCGGCTGACGGTACTCACCGAGCAGAGGACGAGGACGCGCGGGAACGGGGACTTTGCAGCGAGTGCGGGCGTTGCAGCGTGCAGGAGTCGATCGGGGTTGAAGGAGGTTCGTCGCTATGCAACGGGTCGCGTTGTTTTCCTCGTAAGGGTGGCGGTCGATCACTCGCGCAAGCACGAGCGAACAGCAAATAATGGGCAGGGCGCAGGCAAAATACCTGGGAGCTGTAGTATTTGTGGTAGCGAGCGGGCAGCTGGCAAAAACTGTTTTCTTGCGACCCAAACTTGGGCAAGCTTGCCTTTAGCACAACAACGAGGGAGCGAGCGAGGAGCGAATGACGGCGACGCGAGGAGCGGGACGCGTCGTCGTCCGCCTTTGCAGCGACACCAAGATTGCGCGTCTCCTGGCTGCCGCATTCCTCGCTGCTCTGCCTCACGCCCGCCGCACGCAGTCACGCCTCTGCCTCTGTGTCGTTTTGCACGCGGCCTCGCTACCCTTGCATGCATCATCGAGGATCTCCCACATTCCCTGCCGTCCTTACACTCTGATAGTCGGTGCTAAATCAGGCGGTGCTTAAATCAGTCGGTGCTTAAATCAACCGGCGCCCATTCATCATCCCTTTTTTCGGATTTCAACCGGAAAATTGCGGGACTACTTGAGTTTATTCTTCTCCTGACTGGGATGATTAACCTAGCGATTTAACGGAGTGACTCTTTTGACAGAAGAGATGCGGATGTTGGATAATTCCACGTAGGACACGGAGGTTAGTATACCAGCCGGAAGGTGTTTTTAAGACATATCATAGGAGTATCTTAAGGCGTATCCTAAGGACATGCCTTAGGACGTGTCTTCAGGATCTCTTCAAGGATGTCTTCGGATGTGCTAGGACGTGTCTAGACGTGTCCAGACGTGTCTCCACGGACGCGTACAAGTTTCCCATTACGGGTTGTGAATTCGCGACCCCCCTCCCTTGCTAGCGCCGTTAGAGCCTATGCTTACTTGTGATATTTGTACGGAGTAGAAGAAGAGATCCAATTGTGATATATAGAATCTACGTGTGCTCTAAAACCATTTCATCTATATCCAGGACTCGGGCTAGGAGCTAGGCAAGGTGTACTCTGTAGGGACTGCTTGTATCGTCTCCTGTCTTGCTAAGCTGTAGATCTCGGTTCCCGCTAGGAAAGGCGTCTTGGCAGCCTGTAAGACAGTGGCCGGCGACATGCGAAGGGATCTTCGTCTAATTTTATGGCACCGGATAATTTGCCTACCCCCTCTAGATACTTTGCCTACCCCACGTGATAGCATCTACAGAATTACATGGTGTGTCTTCTAGTCTTTAAGATCTTAGGTCTCTATACCCTTATAAGTACGTTTACACCCGTCGAATATTTTATTTTTATACCCTCGTAGCTACTCTAGTAGTCGTATATATCTATACCTCTATACTCTCGTAGTATACTCTACTACTCGTATATTTTTACTTTTATATAATTATATAGTATCTATTAGCTGTAGTGTAATAGTCTATTATAACTACCTAAGAAGTATTCTGTAGGTATTATAGATTTTACTCAATATATAGTTGAGGGGTGGGTAAAATATCTAGAAGTGGTGGGCAAATTATCCGGGGCCAATTTTATTCCTTCGTGATAGACGGTGGATAGATCGCTCCACGTGGAAACGACACGTGCTGATGTCTCTACATTCCTGACTGCCAATTACATGCTAACATGCAAGGCCAGCCATTGATCGTATAGGATGGCCAATTGAGGTATTTAATAGATCGGAATAAACAGCCATTTCTCGACCGCAACACTTGCAGTGCAGTCAAAGAAGAAATATCAAGACAAGGCCTCCAGTCACCACCCCGGCCCGCAATCTTCTGACCCCAGCATGATGCTTGTGAGTCAATGCTGTGTTCCTTGCGCGTTGCCTCTGCCGCGGGTGATGGTCGGACGTAGTATCCTTGAGGTTACAGTGATGGCGGATCTTGGCGGAGGACGGGCAGCCGCGCGAGGTCGAGGCCGACGTGTGGCATGGCGGCACGTCATTCCAGCCTGACGTCAGCAGACAAGCCGGGCAGAGGCTGCTTTTGAGGCGCCGGCTCCGGGGATGCCGGGGATGGTGGAGGCCGGCGTGGAGTCCCCAAGGGAGAGTGCCCGCGGTGGAGCCAGACGCTCGCATTCGACGTACGTGATAGCGTGAGCCTCAGCGGTTTTTGGCGGGGTTGACTTGATCGCAAGTATTGCCGATACGAGGCCAAGCTACAGACGCCGTGCCATGCGGTGAGCTTTGCCTGCTCATCAGGTGGAGAGGTCATGCACTGGAGCCCCGCACTCTGGCGGCCCCAGAAAATACAATCTGGAGGTGGGGCGGAGCCAAGGGCCGCCGCACCTTACCTTAGCTCGACGCCTCAACGCATCCAGGCAATCGTCCGCTTTGTGGACGAATGCGGTGCCGGACAATGGCGCCCGTCATTGCCACAGCACGGCCTGCGGGAATCGGCTGTCCGCATTATTTCCCCCGCGCCAAGACGTTGCCTGCTACGGTAGCTTGAAGTCATGCCGCATCGAGAGGGAGCACCCGCGCCGGGAAACAATAAATTCAACCTTTGCGCATGCAACTTTTCCTCTCATTCCAGCCAGTCTTGGGCGACAGCCTTTTGCAGTTCATCCTCAACCAAGCCAATTGAATTCTAGACGCTCCATTGCGTCCGTCTGCCAGGATGCGCCTCACCCAGGTTACGGCCTCGCTTCTGGCCACTCATTTCACTGTGGCACAGGTGAGTTGTTTACATTTCCCCGCCTACCCGTCACACCCAAACACCACGGCGACATGCGCCGCATTACCTTTCCATTCCTTGGACGTTTTGCATTTCATTTGGTCGCGCTGGTCGTCGCCATAGTAGTTGCTATTTGCGTTTGGAAGCTGACAGGCCACGAGGAATCGAGTTCTTCCGACCCTCTTTGGGAAATCAAGTCTCCTCCCAAGTATCCCTCGCCATGGATCGAAGGCACCGGTGATTGGGCAGCTGCCCAAGCCAAAGCGCAAGATTTCGTCAAGCAGCTTACCCTTCTCGAGAAGGTTAATATAACGACTGGTGTCGGGTACGTTCAATGCGACTTGGCGTAAGCAGGGCTGACAGACGCAGGTGGGAAGGAAAAGGCTGCGTTGGAAACACGGGATCTGTTCCCCGCTTGGGCTTTGAATCTCTATGCCTGCAGGATGCGCCATTGGGTGTTCGCAATGGTATGTTCTCTTGTACTTGCACGGAACGAAGCTTACCAAGTCAGCCGACTATGTTTCCGGGTTCTCCGCTGGTGGCACAGTAGCAGCATCGTTTGACCGTGAAGTGTGGCGCCAGCGGGGCTTCGACATGGCCTCTGAGCACCGCGACAAGGGTGTTGACGTCCAATTGGGTCCTGTCGCTGGACCTTTGGGTCGCAGTCCCGAGGGCGGTCGAAACTGGGAAGGTCAGTACTTGTCTACTAATCCTGTCGACCAATCACTGACTTGGCACAACAGGGTTCAGTCCCGATCCCGTCCTCACCGGCATTGCCATGGCCGAGACCGTCAAGGGTATTCAGAGTGCGGGTGTTATCGCCTGTGCTAAGCACTATATCCTCAATGAGCAAGAGCATTTCCGCCAGGCGCCCGAAGCTCAGGGTTACGGAGACAACATTACCGAGTCTGTCAGTTCCAACATTGACGATGTTACTATGCATGAGCTGTACCTGTGGCCGTTTGCAGATGCTGTCCGCGCTGGCACGGGTGCATTTATGTGCTCATACAACCTCATCAACAATTCTTATGGCTGCCAGAACAGTTATACCCTGAACCACCTGCTCAAGGGTGAATTGGGTTTCCAGGGCTTCGTCATGAGCGATTGGCAGGCTCAGCACGGCGGTGTCTCTGACTCGCTTGCTGGTTTGGACATGGCAATGCCAGGAGACACGCTCTTCAGCACCGGCAGGGCATTCTGGGGATCCAACCTTACGCTCGCGGTTGTCAACGGCACCATTCCCGAGTGGCGCATTGACGATATGGTCACTCGCATCATGGCTGCCTACTACTACGTTGGCCGTGACGAGTCCAGAGTTCCAGTCAACTTTAACTCTTGGAGCAAGGCCACCTATGGCTACCAAAACGCCATTGGAAATGCCAACTGGGGTGTGATCAACGAGCATATTGACGTCCGTGGTAAGCATGGTGCCAACATTCGCGAGCATGCTGCCAAGTCTACCGTTTTGTTGAAGAACAACGGCGCTCTGCCTCTTACTGGCGAGGAAAAGTTCACTGGTGTGTTTGGCAGCGACGCCGCCGACTCTCCCCTTGGAGCGAACGGATGCTCAGACCGTGGCTGTGACATTGGTACGCTCGCCATGGGCTGGGGTTCGGGAACGTCTGACTTTTCGTACCTCATTTCTCCTTTCACGGCCATCCAGAATGAGGTGGTCTCGAAGTTTGGAGCTATTGATTCTGTCACTGACGACTACGCATACGAGGAGATTCAGGCTCTTGCCGCGCAAGTCAGCCACGCCCTCGTCTTTGTAAACGCCGACAGCGGCGAAGGCTTCATTAACTATGACGGCAATGAGGGCGACAGGAACAACCTGACCCTCTGGCACGACGGCGAGGCGCTGATCAAGAACGTGTCGAGCCTCTGCAACAACACCATTGTCGTCATCCACAGCGTGGGACCTGTTCTCGTCGACTCATTCTATGACAATGAAAATGTTACTGCTATTGTTTGGGCTGGCCTTCCCGGCGAGCAATCCGGCAACTCGATTGCCGACATTCTTTACGGCCGCGTCAACCCCGCAGCTCGTCTTCCCTTCACCATTGGCCGCACCCGCGAGGACTATGGTACGGATATCATTTACAAGCCCAACAACGGCCAGGATTCGCCGCAGGACGACTTTAATGAGGGTGTCTTCATTGACTACCGCGCCTTTGACAAGAACGACATTACTCCTATTTATGAGTTTGGTTTTGGTCTTTCATACACCAACTTCAGCTACTCTGACCTCACCATCACTAAGCACAACGTCAGCGTCTACGTGCCCACGACCGGCGACACCAAGGCAGCTCCCAGTCTCGGCAACTATAGCACCGATCTCAGCGAGTACCAGTTCCCCGAGAACATTACGCGCGTCCCGCTTTACATCTACCCCTACCTCAACACGACCGACGCTGAAACTGCCTACAACTACAGCGACTTTGGCGCGTCTGCAGACTCGTACATTCCCGAGGGTGCCCGCGACGGCTCGCCCCAGCCACGTGTCCCGGCCGGCGGTGCCCCTGGCGGCAACCCCATGCTGTACGACGTGTTGTTCACGGTTACTGCTACGGTGACGAACAACGGCACGGTAGCGGGTGATGAAGTTCCCCAGCTATATGTGGCTCTTGGTGGACCGAACGACCCGAAGGTGCAGCTGCGCGGGTTCGACCGTCTGAGCCTGCAACCCGGGAAGAGTGGCACGCTTAGCGTGGATGTGACGCGTAGGGATCTGTCGAACTGGGATACGGTCAGTCAGAACTGGGTGATTAGTGAGTATCCGAAGACGGTGCACGTAGGTGCGAGTTCGAGGAAGTTGTTCTTGAGCAAGGAGTTGGATTTGTAGTGTAATGGTGGAGAATATGGAGAGGTTAGGGGTATTGAGGGGAAGAGAGTGAGAGATTGAGAAGACGATACTGTCGATGGGGAGGGCTTGCCGGTGCAATGCCTGGCTGCTGGCTGTAGCTGGTGAAGCTACACTGATGCATACAGCCCTCCTCTGCCTAGTTAATGACTAATGACATAATGCCACTCTTTTGCCACACAAACAGATACTCGTAGACATAGCTACTCGTGGAGCACAAATACTTTATCGGTGGACTGTCAGATGGCGCTCCCCGTCCGTCGTCTTTTAGGAGGACCTTACGGTCAGTCTCGTGAGTTCTTCTCGAGCGGGTCCCATCCGGTTAGGGGTTCCTGTACCAAGGTACTCGGCCAGCTAGAATGGTTCCGTAGCCTTGGGTCTTGTTTTCTGTTTGGGGAGTCATGACGTCTGTTTTTGGGGTTTGGTGGAGGGCCGGGGAACTGGGACAGGGCTTGGCTTGGGGGTGGAGATGGGATGGGGTGTCGTGAATGCTTAGATGGGGAGGGGTGTACTGGTACGGCATCTTGGGTGTAGGCACCCTGACACTCTACGCCGTACACTTCGCTGTGGGGGTAGGGAGGGCGTGGTGGCGTGCGGGGGAGGTGGTGTGTTTACGCTGCTGTTGAGAATTGCTCACCGCGATGTTGGGGGTGGCGGCGTCTAGACGCGGGACTGCGGTGTGTACGGTGATGTGGGCTGTGTATATATAGCGGAGTTTCTTTGCTTCGTCTCTATTTACTGTGATTTGTCACTACCCGCCTGCATGTCCTCCGTCTTCCCCCCTCTGGCCCCTCTGGCCCCTCTGTCACTGTACACTCCCTTCCCTTCCCTTCAGTGCAATCCAGTCCCATCGCGTCTCAAGTAAAAAGAAAAAAGTCATTGAATCATAGAACTAGAAATCCTCAGACTCCACGCTAAAGACATCCCATCCGCCGGGTGGATAACTCTGTGGTGTATAAGTACAAGTGCGCATGCTCAAGTGCGCGAGAAATAAACAAGCCAAGAAAAGTGGTTTTGATTCGTGTCATGGTCTCGTGCGTGGTATTAAGGGGAAAGGGGATTCGTCGTCTCCACCTCATCGTATCGTACAGCTACACGCGCTCCTCTCCCGCGTACAAGTTCCTATTCTCCGTTTTCGTAGTGTCGGTGTCTGTTCCTTGCAACACACCGCAGCTCGCTTTCCGTGAAGGGGTATCATAACTCATAACCGCGTCTTGCGTCCGGCGTCAAACACCGACGCCTGCTCCTACGTGCTCAACGCAAGGACTTAGACACCCTCGTACGCCGGCGGCTGTCCGGTCGTGTGCGCCTGCTGGGGGTAGTTGGGCGCGTGGCCCAGACGGGAGCCCTGCGCGTCCGAAGCACCAGCTCCGACGGCAACATCATCGCTGCCGTTGATGTGAGAGGCGTAACCCTTTTCGCTCTCGCGCGCATGCGTCGACTTGGGGCCGAACTTGTCGTCATGGGCGATGGAGAACCACATCAGGACGGTGCTGTAAGGGGTTAGTGGCGGCTGGTTGAGGGTAGAGTGGAGTGAGACGTACCTAGCCACAGTGAAGATAAAGCCAGGCCACAAAAACACCAGACTCGCAACTGCGCGTGGGCTGTTGTGGTACTCGAGCGGACCCTTGCCAAACTCATTCATGAGCTGGCGGGCCTGCTCGGGCGTCACGTCGCTGCCGGGGCGGATCTCGACGTGGGCGCGGAAGCACGCCGTGATGACGGTGAAGGTGATGGCGGACGACAGGCAGAAGATGCAGGCCAGCACGCTACAGATGCGCCAGGCGAGCTTGACGGCAGGGGACTCGTACCGCTCGGGCCAGAAGAGGTCGAAGAAGAAGGCGGCGCCGAAGATGGTGGCCACGAAGACGCCGACGAAGATGTTGTACGAGCCAGCGCCAATGTAGTCGTTGTTGTAGACACTGGCGTTGAGACCGGTCTTGTTCTCGATGTAGGATTGCTGGTCACGGTAGTCTGGGGATGTTAGGGAGAGATACCAGGGATGTGAGGGATAGGAACATACCGGACAGTACGGCTGTGCCGAGTGATTCCGAAACAACGCAGAATATCATCGCCAGCTGGTAAACGATAAACTTGGTACGGCGCAGATGGTACTCGTTGTTCCACATGTAGGAGCTCTTGAACTTGCTCCACTGCATGTCGTGCAGGTCGAGGCCCCAGATGACAGCCATGACTAGGGTGTGTGTTCTTTGTGTGTGATGGAGGGTGGAGAGACGGAGGATGAAGGTGAAAGAATCACGAGAGAAAGCGACAGATGTTGAAAGGCGGGAACGGGCGGCGGCCGGCAATAATAAAAGCAACCTAGCGAAAATCCAGGGTCTGACGTTGGCCGTTCTGGTTGACAAAATGCTTGTCAATCGGCCATGACGTCTTCATTCGCCGTGCGTCATGATCGCCGCCCTAAACCTTCTCCGAACTCCCTGCGCAACGCGACCGCGTTCTTTTCCACCCGTTCGCTCCCTTTTCTCGGCCTTTTCTAGAGCCTGTCCGACGCGTATTCTATCTCCCGTCGACCCGCCTCCACTCAGCGCCCGCCGTCAGCCTTATTCAGCTGTTGACGCCGCAAGGGACGGCCGGGCTCTGCTCGCCTTCGATCCGCTTGGCGCACGGCTTGTTGATCCTCCTCACCCACCCCGGTTGCTGAGGCCTTCTGACGTCCTGCATCGCGCCCATTCGTGCGCGAGATCCACTGATGCGCGTTCACTTATCTCCGCTGCGACAATGACGATGCACTCAAACACTGAGTGAGGAACGTCGATAAGAACTATGGTCTAGCCAACAAGGTCTTGATGGCATGTAGAGTACGAGTCGAAGTCTGGTACTCTACGCTGGCAGCCAGTCGTCGGACTCATCAACGCTTGCATCGCGGTTATAAGGGTAGGTCCTCGGTCCCGTTCTTTCATCCGATTTTCTCTCCACGAGCCGCCACCGCCAGAAGCCGGCCTCGTACCGTCTCTGCTTAGTCAAAACCTTCTTCCGACGCGCGGTCTTCCCATGCCGAGGCGGTGGGCTTTTGGCCAGCACGACCGGTTTGCATGTGGGCACGCTCTAAGCTGGATCAACGACTGGGTTTCGAGGGTAAATTTAATCGTCAGTTTATTCTATCCTACTCGGTCCCACCTTCCAGGCGCATCTGCCGGCCTGAACAATCCATGACTGGACGCTAGACGGACATGCCTAAATTCAACTAAATTCACCGTCTTGCTTACGGAGCAGACCGGACATCCACGCGGAGTTATGCCTCGGACCTGCAGACTCGGTCTTTGAGGCGCGAGAACCATCGCTTAGTCCGTTGCGCAATCGAAATATTGCGTGCTTTTGCCGCTGCCATGCACGCTGGACATATCAGCGTCTGGTACTTTCTATCCGTCGGTTCCTCACCTCCAGAGAGACAGCACGTGATTCTGTCTGTCTTTTTCCTTCTGCCTCTCCTTTTGGGCTTGCGCTTCCCTCCGAATGTCTGCAACAGCCCACGGGGCTTGAACACGGATGATAGCACGGCCTTTGTCTTGCGGAGAGAGTGAAGCATAATGATCTTCTTAGGGCGTTGTTCCTGCTCGTCGGGGGGTGTCGAGTCGGGACCCGTGGGCGAGGGCGGCGAGTTGAAGCGTGTGCCATGCGTGGAGCGGAACATGCGGTCCAAGGCGATGGTTGCTTCCTCGTCGGCGGAATGGCCTAGTCGATTTGCCCAATAGCCGCGGACGTGACGATGGTAGATGGTCTGATTGAACTTGGCGACGTATGTCTCTTGTTTGACTCGCGGCTGGAGGCGTGGGGAGTCGTACGTTAGGATGTACACCTCGTCTTGGTTTTCTGGATCCTCTCCGCTCTCCTCGGTATCCGTGTCGAGCCCAGATTTGGAGGCTGTAGACGAATTCCTAGTCACGCCTGGTCCCTCTCTTTCTGTCTTGTTTCTTTCAATTTTACTCTTGTAGATGTCTCCTTCTCTCACGACCTTCAGCAGCCCGATGTCCATGTCCACCTGCACGGGCTTCCCGGCTATCGCCATGCTTTCGACCGCGAGACCGATATGTTCGGCCATCGTGTCCGTCATTGTGTAGGTGTGGTGATTGTCAGTACATGGTGAGGGTAGCGACATAAATATGCGCGGGCGGGCAGATCAAGGATCCGACCAGGTGAGTGAGAACATTTTAATAGGGAATGGGTTTTACTTCTGTCGAGGTTTATATCCTCAAGGTGCACGTTACGACATTTTGCACCGAGATGTGTTCGTGGGCTTGCGAGCAAGGTACCAACCATGGTCATGAGTCACCACCAGAGGGGAGCCGTGGGTCGTGGGGAGTGACAGATCCTTAAATGGATGCGGGGAGTAGGTGTACGTATACGCAACGAGCAGAGGACTGGACTCTAGCAGAAATTCCGACCCTTCAGACACACGCAAATACGCTTTCGATCCTTTCACAGATAACAATAAACAGTTTGCTTTGGGCCGTCGTCGCCCCCGGAATTTGGTCCACAAGTAGCAGCTGTACACGGTGCACCTCGGATCCTTAATCTAACCCTTGGCTACCCCCTCAAGGATCTATCTATTCGTCACCTCGCGAGCACGTCACTCGCGTCCAAGCAAAACGCTTAACCACGGCGGTGCTTACCTCTGCTTCTACCGGAGGCGGCTCGCCCCAGATCCTTAATCCAACCTATGACCACTTCCTCAAAGATCTACCTGTCGTCCTACCAACAAGTTACTCGCGTCCGAGCAAGACGCCTAAGCACGCGGGTACTTATCTCTACTTCTACCGTAGACGGCTTATCTTAGAGCCTTCAGCCCTGCCTTAGTCTCCATCCTTAAAGATCTATCTATCGTCTCACGAACACATCATTCTCGTCCGGGCAAGACGCCTAACCAACAGTGCTATAGCCAGCTCACCCCAGCCCCTGACCCAACCCTTTGCCTCCCCAAAAACCCATCCACCACCTCACGAGTACGAGCACCAGCAGCAGCACCAGCAGCGGCATCAACCCGCCACTCGCATCCAAGAAACAGGCCGAACCAACACCAGCGCCGTCCTAGTGGGGCGATTCAGCCCAGCGTCCAGGCAAACAGTGAAGCGTACACCAGCCGCAAGTCCCGGCCCCGTCGGCCCCGTCTCCCAGCTCGAGAGGGTCACGGGTTCCGTTCCGGCCCCAGAAGTCCACGCGCGAAGACGCCTCCGCCCGCAATGCAACGCAACGCAACGAAGGGACCGGCCTGGCCCAAGGAGGCGCCTCGGCTGTGTTGAAGGCGTATGTATGTATGTACGAGCGCACTGGCTACGCGGAAGAAGCTTCGGGGCCGGACACCCGCTGTCGCTGTCGCTGTTGTGCCTCCTGAGTGTGGGTGGATGTGGATGCTGTGGATCTGTCTCTGCCAGAGAGCGGGAGGGATGAGGAGGATGCTGGAGTAGCTAGGAGATAGATGCTAGCATCCAAGTGCTGGTAGGATACTCCATCCTTCCACACATGCGTCTCGTGAGACGCCTAGCAGCAGTCAAGCAGGCAAGACGACTGTCGCGAGACCCAATGCCTTGAATCCATGCAGCATATAGCGATGAGTGAGATTCGACATTCTCCCTACGCCGGGGATCTACTTGGGTTTGGGCCTACAGGCCTGTCCATACCCGTATACGGCCCAAGACGGACTCGTGGGTATATGCAAGTCGTCCACACGAAGAACACTCGAAACACATCCATATCTTAGAATTCCCATTGGGGAAGCACGTAGCATAACCCCCGCTATTTAATTTATACACCAAATGACCATTCTCTCTCCCTCCACATTCAGCAGACAGGCCAGCGCGCCCGCACGCAGGAAATTATGCACTGAACTGCAATGCAAGGCCTGGCTGCAACACACAGCCTGCAACACACAGGCTGCAGACGACCGGCCAGCCAGCCATACGTGCGCATCACAGCCGCAGCTGCCAGGCGTGCGCGTCCTGCATCTACGTCTACCGCACCAAGCGAGGCTGTGCGCGCCGTGCGTGCCAAGACTTTGTTAGCATAGAGGCTCTAGACTGTTCGTCGGTCGGACATGACGCGGGCGATGCTGCCGAGGCCGGCAATCTCGACGAGCTGGGGGGAGGGTCAGCTTGCTGCAGACATGGGTGATAGATGCGGGGCGAGCATCAGACGGGACGGAACCTACCTTTTCATGCCAGCTGAGCAACACGCTCATGGCTTGACCACTGCCCTCGCCGGCTCCGACGCGCGTGTGCACTTGCGAGAAGCCCGTCGCTTGCGGCGTGACTTGTTTAGGGCCCGAGTGCGCCTGTCCCATGCCTCTGTACCTGCGACGGCGTTAGTCTCGGCTCGGGAGGCGTGTTGCAACAGGGCGTGTTGGAACAAGAAAGGAACAGGCGTGTTGGAACAAAAAAGGAACAAGGCGTGTTGCAATAGAAAGGTGTTGCAAAAGGTCTCGGGCAGGTGCTTCGGCACGATGTTACGGAAGCATGGCGTCGGGCCGTGGTGGGACGGACGTACAGGTACTTCATCAGCGTATCCAAGACCTCGGAGCCACCGTCCGATTCGTATATCCTACTCAGGATGGGCGACATTTCGGTCTGGCGGATGGATTGAAGGATCTCGATGACGGTAGCGGTGTGGACGTCCTGTCGCGCAAGTGTTAGTGGCCATGTCCCTCTTTCTCCGAGCTTTCCGTGGATGAGGCTGACGGCGGGCTGCCGGACCAAGGCCACACCCGCCAGCCAGGTCTGGCATCTTGTCTTCTCCATTCGGCCTTAATCGACCCCCCGGATATACCCCCATCACTCACCTTCCCTTGCTGATCGGCACCGTAAGGTGCATTCTCGAGCGCACCGCGCAGCGCGCCCTCGCTGTCACCACCCCTGAGCAGCTGCCGGATCTGGCCCGCCAGCGTCTGCACGTCGGCCGTGGCGACGGGGGCGACGGCCGGGGTCAGGCTGGCCATGTCGAAGTTGGCGGGCGAGTCTGGATCGAGGGCATCGATGTTGATGGTGCGCCAGTTGATTTGCGACATGGTGGGAGGGGTGCGAGGTGGATTGGCGGGCGAGGTCGGGTCGTCGTGTCTGTCTTGTCGTCGGAGTACGAGAGGGGTTGTTGCGAGGTGCAGTGGGCTTGGGCGGTGACGATGGTGCGCCCGTGGGGTCGACTGCGGCCACTAACGAGACAGGGCAACGCCGCGCAACCTCACGCGGCCATGACCGCTTTCAATCGATAAAGCATTTTCGCTCAGCTCAGGGAGGCCATTGTCGCCCTGCATGCCTGTTTCCCGGTCAGCAGCCGGGCCGGAACCCTTGCTTGTGCCACCCCAAGCCCTTGCAAAACGTATTGTCTAAAGCTGAAAGGGATCGTTTTCGTGGCTATCTATAGACGTAGAATCCGCGGTGGCGAGACGGGAGACCCCTTCCGGCGCCAGCCCTGTGCCACCCAACCCGCAGATCCAGACGGCCAATCTCAGATCTCACTCGAAGCCGTGGAGAATGCAAATCCTGATTACAACCATGTTCTTTGTCCCCGGTCCGCCTCAATCTCCCCGGAAGAAGAATACGATAACTGAATGAAAAAGAAACCAAAGCCATCGCGGGCCGTTTGTGCAAGCGCCGTCATGATGTCAGTCTGCGCCAGATCCCTCCCTGCCAAGCTATTGTACAAATGTCTATGCCGATACTGAATAAAATAAAATCCAAAAGCGAGCGTGAAGAATCGAAAACGAACAGCAGGCCCCGATTTTGGTATCCCTTTGCGTGAGCAAATCCCATGATCTAAATAACGCCGATGAAACACTTTTGGCATGGAGGAAGCAAGGAGGCCCGTCGCTGAAGATGATACAGGCGCGCGCCAAGGAAGTAGTCGCTCGCAGAATGGCTCGAGGGGGTATTAAAACGTGTCGAAGGTAATCGCAGTCGCTCGTATTAAAAGTCGTAGTAACCGAAGGTGCCCAAAGGGGGAGGGAGTGCCGGGAGTGCCGGATGACGGCGGTGAGTGCGAGGGATGGGCTAGTCGAGGGTTAGAATGCGTGCATGCAAGGTGGGGTCAAACGGGCTTCTCACCAACGCGACAACTCATCCCTCCAGTTTTTTCTCCAAAGGCCAGCGCAACATGTACCAGTCATGTTGTTATTGATTTGGAGATGAACCATCACCGACGCTTCGGAGGAGGCGGAGGAGGCTTGGGAGTGCCTGTAGTATCGTAGGCACCACGACCCATGTTGGTGGAAGAGACGACGGTCCGAAGGATCATTGTGGGTGGAGGTGTGTTGCGGAGATGTGTGTTGCGAGAGAGAGTGAGAGTCTGGTGGGTGTTAGTGATGAACAGCAAAAGTGAAAGGAATAAGACTCACATTAATGCCTCGGTATGGAAGCGAAAAGAAGGAAGCGAGGCGGATGAGGGAAAGTTGGGGTTTGGTGGCCGGGCGCCGCTGGGTTGATATAGAGCATGCCCCCTTTCCACAAAAGCACTTGGCAGGAAGCGAGAGACAAATGAAATTTGGACGCATTTCCAACGACATGACATGACGTGCGGTTCGGGCTGTTTCAAAGGAGACCCTGCTCGTTAATTCACCAGGGATCGACGGCGCTGATGTTCCAAAAGTTCCAGCGGAAGGGATGCCCCTGGCTTGCACCTTTCGTACCTGCAGCCCGCCAACGCTCTTGCAGCTTGGAAGCTGATACGGCCGGTGGACGCGCGCGGGAACTGCTGCGGCCTCCCCGACGCCTCCCGGGTCGTTGGTACGCTGCGTCCCACGTGGGTCTCTATGACTTTCTGGAAGCCGTACTCCTAGTGTCACAAGTGCTGTGCTGCTGCTTGCTTCAAGCTGCGCCCATCCGTCCGCCTGCAAGGGTTTCGCTATTGACGCGTCGCATCCTTCCCCAGAATCGTCGTGGCGTTGGCACCGGCCCGCCCGCATATCCACCTGAGACATGCCACGGTCGCGGATTGACTGCAGCGAAGCTTGTCGGATGGCGTTCCGCGAGGAGGGTACTGCTCGCAATCTCCGTCACTGCCCTCCCGCCACAAGCAATCAAGCCTGCATCGGCTCTTCCAACCCGCCGGAAGCGATCCCAGGGATGTGCATCCCGGCCCACACGTGGCTGTGGAGCGAAAAGGAGGCGTCTGCATATGCACCATCGACGTTGCAATGTGAGAGTTTCTTCCTCCCATCCTCTCCCGCCGACCTGTCTCGCTGCCTCTTCTCGTCCCCTGGCGATCGCGCCGATCCAAGCCATCACGCGTGTTTGCCTACTCTGACTTCATGTGGCGCCAGATCTTCCCCCTCCGATTCCAATCGCCCGGCTTGCGGGTCGCGGTTGCACATCGCCAACGCACCATATCGGTTTGGTGGTGACACAGAGATTCATTCGGCCGTATGCAGTCCTGTCGTATGTGATGGTCTTGTTGCAGATGCTCCTGCGTCTTGTTGGTGTTCGTCGCAATCATCTCTCAAACGTCCCTCCCACCATTTACCCACTACGGCTAGCGCCCGTCCTTCCCGCCGATTTTGCGACCTCTCCTTTGCGATTCATTCTTATTGAAAATGCGGGTTGACGTGGCTTATCCAAGGATGCACAGCCTTATGACCATTCCCCATGCTTGCCCTCCCGTTTCGGCCCTTTTTCCGTGCCTCTGCCATCTCCGTATCCGAGGCCCCTTCCAATTCCCCGTGCCCCCCTTATCGATCCCTTCCAGAAGCCCGCCCGACAGATCCTCGTAGCGTCCGCGAATGAAGCCCGTCCGGGGTAGGCTCCAACCCTTCAGCCTTCCGGTCAATCGCGAGTCAGCATGCTAGCGTGCGGCTGTAGAGGTTGCTCGCCTCGCCTAGTCTCGCGTGGGACGTCGGGATCGACTTCTGGAATGCTTTTGAGTTGTTCTAGAGGATTTCAGGGGTAGCGGGTCGTGGCTCCATGTGGATTCTGCACGGTCGTTTGTATCCATCACATCTAGCCTGCGGTATGTTTTAGTCAAATGGGGGGAGGAGTCCTGTTTGCCACTAGACTCTACGGATCCGTCAGGCCATTCTACAATTGTATATCAGGTTGAAAGTCGGAAGCCAAACCAGTCAAGCCAAAGTCAAGCCAAAGTCAAAAGACAAAGCCAGACCGAAGCCACAAAGCTCAGTCCGCGGAGGCGGCTAATTAGTGTGTGCACGGAAGTCAGAAGCACGGGTGAGGGAATCAGAAGTGAGGCAAGTCAGGCAACAGGCAACAGGCAACAGGCAAGTCAGGCAATGTCAGTGCGAGCTCAGGCAAAGCTCAGGTCAAACTGCAAGCAAGCCAGTGTCAGTGCAAACAAACGAGCTCAGATAATCATGTCTGGGGCAAATTAACTTCGGGATTGGCGGATGAATGGAACTCGTTCGCCACTGTTGGGCGCCTGTTTGTCGTGAGGTCGAGCGAGCGACGAACAGGCACGGCAGACGAGCAGACAAACGCAGAGCAGACCGCGAAATCACATGACCTCCACGTCATGGCACAAACTTATCAACACCAACGTCGAGGGCTTCGTGCAACCCTCACCTATCCCATCTCCCCCCACTCGTCATGACGACCCGACGGAAACCCGAACGCAGCCAAGACAGCTACAACGAAGCCCCCTTGAACTCGACCCCGATGGAAAAAGACGACGCCGTCAGCCCGCACCGCACGTCGCTCGCGCGCCGCTCGCCCTTTCTACCCACCCGCCTGGAGCTGCTGCTGCTCCTCGTCTACCCGCTGACGCTCATCTTGGGCTCCGTCTTCTCCATCCTGTCGCCCACGACGCGAAACACGCCCTACAGCGCGACGCTCCAATCGCATCCGGTCGACGTGGCACCGTCATATTTCGCGCAAAAAAAGAACGTGTTCAACGTCTACTTCGTCAAGAAGGGATGGGCATGGACCACCGTGGCCCTCTTCCTCTTCGTCCTCACCCACCCGTCGCTCGGCCCGCCCATGCGCCCGCTGCTCACGCCCCGCCGCGCACGCGCTACCCTGCGCTGGGCCGCCGTCACGGCCGTCTGGGTCGTCGTCACGCAATGGTGCTTTGGGCCCCCGCTCATCGACACCCTGTTCCGCTTCACGGGCGGGCAGTGCGAGCTCGTGCGCGACCCAGAAGCGCGCCAGGACCTCTCCGCTCCCCGCGAGTACGTCACCGCCGCGACGTGTAAGCTCGCCGGCGGCCAGTGGAAGGGCGGCCATGACATCAGCGGTCATGTCTTCCTGCTCATTCTCGGATCTATGCTCCTCTGGTTCGAGATCCTCCCCGCCGTCTTGCGCTCCGAGGGTCTACGCGATGGCCGTCGCGTCGTCATGCCCGACGGAAAGGTCCGCACTGCCGCCGCAGAGGCCCAACGCGAGAGCCACGCCCCGACCCAATACGTCTCCTCCGATGAGGACCCTGGCCTCGGAGTCAAGGCTGCTATCGCTGTCATGGCCCTGAGTTGGTGGATGCTTCTCATGACCGCCGCTTTTTTCCACACTTGGTTCGAGAAGTTTACTGGTCTGCTCGTCGCTTTTGCCGCCATCTGGTCCGTCTACTTTCTTCCGCGCGGTGTTCCTACATTGAGGGCCGTTGTCGGAATGCCCGGAGTGTAGTGGCATGGCGCGTAGCGGCATGCGCGGGAGTTGGGCTCTGGCATGCGCGGGTAGTTGGGCTCCATAGACATGTACAATAGGCCGCATGGCGAGACGACTAGACGAATGAATGCCTTGTATGAGATCTGTCTGTGCTGTCATGTCTGGGCTTCAAGTCGTCCGTTTGCTCCTTTTCAGACCGTATCCTCACCGCTCTTAATCAGGCTACAGTCAAGAGGCAGTGCAAGATGATGGCCACAGTGGCCGAGTCTTAAAGGACGTCTTGCCAGCGTTGACCTACTTACCCTTTCTATGTACCCTTTCGATCCCGAACCGCGTGTACGGCTCAGCAGACATGGCGCAGACAGCCGAGATCCACCTTGTGAAGCTGTCATGTCTGCTGCTGCGTCTTATCCTCGCTGTCATCCCCAGGGTGCGTATCTTGCAGCCTTGGTGTCTCGTACACCCGTCCACCCGTTGTATGTCATCCTCAGGCGGGTGTTGCTCCGCGACCTTCTTCCGCTGCATGAGTAGAAGCCTGCGTATGCGTTAGGGCTCCGCGCCTGGTGAATTCACTGCAATCAGGGTGTCAATCAACTTAGTAAAACGCACTGCCCGACGGTAAACATTGCAGACTACCTCTGCCAACATCCGTTGCGCTAAATCTGTCGTTTGCTGCATTCAACGGATTGCTGGTTGACCGGTCGTTAGTAGGTATCGTGACCCTAGAGTGGAGATTCCAATAGGTAGAGAGTCAATAGATGTATAGAGGTGGGCGACGCTCCACTTTACAATCTGAGCCACAATCCACTGCGGAGCGATATATGCAAGTCATATCCAAAGACGACTCACCGACTGCACATCGCACCACGTGAGGGCAGATCTCCGCCTTATGAGCTCTGGCCAAGGAAGGGCAGCAGTGCAGAATTATTCAGGTCGAATGTCTACACGCAGGAATTGGCAGCTGGCTGAAATGGACGAATCTCTGCACTGAGCCCTGGAGGCTGAATACTAGAAATCTAGAATTGTAGTCCTGGGAAGACTCGACGTCAAAGAATAAACGTTGAAGTTAAGACTCACGAGGATTTACTAAACAAGGCCCACAGCGGCAATTGCGTAGTTTAACAAGATCAACATATATCCCCAGGTGCACGGAGGATGTTGACGAACTAGCCTCAAGGAACACGAGTTTACTAACCAGACCCAAAGCGGTAATTCCGAGAGAAACGAAGTGAACGTGTTTTATGGGTGAATGCGTTAAGGTCTGATGTTTGGTCAATCAGTGAACCTAGTTGCAACTCAAAGCTCCAAAATCGAACGTCTAGGTTCAGTGACTAGGGTCTAGATGTCCACACGGAGGGAGTGAACTATCGCAAATCGGCAATCATCCAGTGTCAGACGTCTAGGTTTCAGTGAGCAGATTGTGGGCTGCACGATAGCATCTGGAAGTTGATCACTTGGCCTGAAAGGGTAACTTCAAGCCGTTTCATGTCGAATGTCTAAGTTTTGTGATACGCTTCTTCGCGTCACCTTGATCGCCTTGTCGTATCATGAGTTGTGTGGCACCGTACCTTCACTGACTTCTGACTTACTTTGTTTGCCTTTACGGGGCTTCTCGATTCTGACAGACAGTGCCTCGTATCCCATTCAGTGATCGAGCCCAGCTCTGGATATAGTTTACCTTTTAGGGGTCTTGACCCACGGTACTTGCCACAGCTGGACCGAATGACGGGTTTGTCCAACTCGATCCCACTGATAGGGCGGTCGACCCTGAATGAATGAATGATTCCGTGCGTGGCTTTCGGTATATGGCCCCGATTGGGTCATTGCGTGCAGCGGGGAATGAGCAACCGTAGGCGAATCCCATCTTGAGAGTAGGTTTGAGTGACAGTAGGAAGAGAAAGTTGCGAGAAAGTGTTGCTAGGGACAATTGGAAACAGTAACGATGACCGGATTGACCAGAAAGGCATATAGACTCACAACTTCTCCCTCTTCTCCATCCCCGGCCGGCCTCCCATCTTGGCCTCCACTGCCGTCCATCTCACTCCTCATCCTCGCCGTTCTCTTCCTCACGGGCGAAACCGACCTTCTCCAGGCTCCAACCACCGGGGAAGGCGACTGGGAACGTGAGTGACATGTGAGGAATTCGCCGGGGGTAAGTCAAATTTGGGGACTGGCGTCAAAGAGGGCTGAGTTGTGGTAGACGAAGTCGAGGCCGTCAGACTGCAGCCATGGTAGAAGATTAGCAGAGCCGTCTCGCGGGCGCGACGCTGCAGAGGGGATGACAGCGTTGATCGATCCACTGCTAGAGACTGTTAGCCGCTGTGCCAGAATCGGGTATTCGTCTTGGGCACCACGAGTCGTACTTTCCTGAGTTGGTAGCGTCAGTGCTTGAGTGGAAGCATAAGAGTTAGTCCAGGTCCACCGCATGCCGTTCTGCTTGGCCGGAGCTGAAGCTCGCCATCTGAACGAGAGAGGGTTATTCTGACCGGACAAGGCGGTGATGGTGAACATCGGGTTGCTCCTGTGACAGTCGGCTCAAAACCCGTAGAAGGATGGCAGTATTGCGTGACAGTGCCCTTCCGTGAAGCAGTGTGACGGACAGAGTAGGTTCGATGAGGCGGCTGATGGACAAGACCGTAAGAAGGTACGCCGGCCAGGGAAGTCACGACATGGTCCCCTTGAACATGAGTGACAAGCATCACCAATATGTCCCACCGTACGCAGTACCCACATCTTCAGGAAGTAGCCGAGAGGCTGTAAGGTGCGTGACCTGAGTAGCTCCGGCTATTCATACCGTGTGTAAGTGGCTCATACAATCCGTACGACTCACATCTTACGGTATGACGACCGAGGGGCAGTAGGACGAGCCGGGGATGCTTGTATAGTGCTTTCTTTTTCTCAGTAAAGTTCTGACTAGGGCACACACAAAACACTGCATGCAGGTCTATTCACTTCGGCCCAGATCGTCATCAGGGATATGCACTTGCCGCTATTACTTCTATTGCATGCATCACTACCGATATTTCCTCCTCACTGCTTTCAAAAGCAATCACAGAAGAATTCACTGCAGCTCACCCCACCGTCCCACATCCGTGCAACCATGTATCACAAACAGCAATCTATCCTGCCAAATAATGACGAGACGCAAGAACGAGAAGAAATCATATTCGCCATCCTGTGAGGACCCGTGAGGGTTGGGTTGGAAGCCGTGAGCGCAGCAGCCTCTCCAGTCCTGTTGCCTGCCATCTACACTCTCGCAGTTTTGTCCTGATACCGAGCCTACTCCTAACATGCGCAGCCTTCCTTGGGACCCTGTGCCTGTCCGCTCGTCAGGTTGACCCTGGCACTGCCGTCGTCGCCACCCCGTCCACCCAGACCCTGGCCAACACCACGGGGTCCCTTGAGGCTGGTCTCAGGGATGGCATTGGCAATGGCCGTGAAGACCTCCGTCACGTTCTCACCCGTCTTGGCCGAAGTCTCGAAGAAGAGCAGACTTTCCTCGTCCGCATATGCCTTGGCAGCCTTGGTAGAAACCTTGCGCGCGTCGTCGTTCTCCTCATCCTCGGTCTCCTCGGGGGCCGGGGCCGGGGCGGGTGGCGTCGTGGTGTCAGCATCCGCCTCCAACTCTCCGCTCGGACCATCACCCTCAACATCGTGGTCGCCAGGAGTTTCCGTTGCGACGGCCGGCGCGTTTTCGCTGCTCTCCGGTTGCGTCGCCGGAGTCTCCTCCTCGACCTCTTCGTTGTCTGCCTCAACCAAATCCGCCTTGTTTCCGACAAGTGCGATGACGATGCCCGGCGAAGCCTGTCTCTGCAACTCCGCGACCCAGTGTTGTGCCTTGGTCAAGCTGGATGCCTTGGTGATGTCGTAGACGACGAGCGCGGCCTGCGCGTTACGGTAGTACATGGGAGCCAGGCTGGCGAAGCGTTCTTGACCCGCCGTATCCCAAATCTCGAACTTGATGGTGCGGGTGGGGAGGTTGCATTTTTGGGTCAGGAAGGCGGCTGCGGGGGTCAGTCGAGGGTCTTGCCGAGTGTGGGGAGGCGGGGTGGCAAGGCGAACCTCCTATCGTGGGTTCCTTGTTCTCTTGGAAGTCGTTGTTTACGAATCGCATCACCAACGACGACTAGGATGGATGGACAGGTCAGTGTCTGGTCACGTCGCTGGGCTCGAGTCGGTACCTTTCCTACGGCCGCTTCACCCAGAAGCACGAGCTTCACACTGCTGCTCGGTTTGGCAGCCGCTGATCCTGATTCGGCCATGAGTGTAGAGGTCTGGTTGTCGGGAATGTGACTAGTTGAGTCGATGTTGGCGGAGTCGTCGCGGAGGTAAACGCGGGCCTGCGGGTGGACCTGCTTGTTGTTGCTGGGCGGTGAGAGGCCTCAGCTTAGTCGCCAATACTCGATAACAAATTCACTATCGATTGCTGACAAACTCAAGGAAATGGACAATTAGAGATTCTAACATTCAGCATTATTCTGCGGCAGCGATGCGGCGAAGGGGTTGGTCACGTGATGTTAGTAAGCAGGCTGCGGACTGCCGACTGCCGACTGCGGACTGCGGTCTCCTTGCATACCGTGATAGATTCGATCTTGCACGGTGTAGATGAATTGAGACTTCGAATCTCGATCTCACGATTGTGAATTGTAATCTTGTTGAATTCTATCTATAGAGGCATCGAGATCCGCCATGTTGCCAGGTGCTTTACAAGATGCGATGCACAATCAACTCACACAAAAGGAAAGGTTAGCTTCTTCAATTCCGCCGCCGTCTTAAGTCAAAGCGGAACTGGCTCCGCAAGTTCCACAAAACGGAAAGATGTGGGGAGCTTGCGGACAAGTCCACAACGTGCGTGGCAGCTGTCAGTAGATGTAGCTGGTCAGCGGCGATATGATTGACGCATCAACAAGTAGTACGTAGACTTGATTGATGTAGGTGGAGTGCATAGTCAGCTGTGGCTCGATCGGAGGTGGGCGGCAGAGCCGATACCACGCGTCATTCCCCCGCATGTCGGAAGGCTAGACCATGACAGCTAGCACCTGACTTTGGCAGCGGATGTCGTGAGAAGACAGATGGCCTCAACGATCGACATTAGCTGTGGCTTATCGGAATCGAGCGAAGCACAGACTTTGGAGCAGGCGATCAGGCGGGCAGTTGTTGAAGGTTGTAACGGCGCGAGTTGAGCGAAACGGCCGCTTCCGGCACGACGATCTCGGCCCCGTACGAAGATCCGAGTCCGGAGAGTGGCACTGATAAAGCCTCAGGCTCAGGAACGCGTGCTGGGAGGGAAACAAGGGTCCGGCGAGAGCAGGAGAGCATTTCCCGTGCGACGCCAGAAACATTTCCCCATTCTTGCCAGTTGCCAGCAGAGACGAGCTCGGATGGCGTGGCGGCCTCTGCGCAACCCGCGCCCGTCGAGCGCTGCCCCGAATAGCAACCCTCTTCGTACGCCATTGGGGCCGGTACGTCGCGACCATGATGCCGCGCCGGTCACGCCTGGCGCCAGCCTGGCCTGCTGATTCCCACTCTCCCCACGATGTAGCTAGAAAAAAAGTTGCCCTGCCTCGGCTGCCGCCCTTTCTTTGCGCCTCGATTGCCTGATCCGCCGCCCCTCTCCTCGCTCTAGCCTCGTCTCGGCCGTCGCACAATAAGCCTGCAGCGGCGCGGCTGTGTGCGGGGACGCTTTCATTGTATCGCTGCAACTTCTCCATAATTTTTGGCCCGGCTTCCTTTCAAGGCGCGGCTTGCACGGACTGTCCTCTCGTCATTGCTCCCCACGCCTCCTTGAACTTCGACTCGTGGCCCGCTGCTCGACAACAATTGTCTCCCATTTTCACGCCTTTGCATTCCCCTCAAGCCGACCCTGTGCAACCGACGCAACGCTGCGACCTCTCTCCCCTCTCTCCATCTCTGCCCGTCACCATCATGACGGCCACCAGGGTATTCATCTCCTGACCCTCGTCTCCCTTCACGCTGACACTGATGCAGGAAGTAAGCACCTCCCGCCCATCAAACCACCATCGTTCCTCGATGGGCGGCATCGCCTCCAGCCTCCCCGCCCGTCATTCGCGACAAAACTCGTCCCTCTCCGTCGGCTCCCTCAACCCCGCGCATCGCGTCTCGCGCCGGAAAAGCATGTCCACGACCGCCGCCACAAACGTAGCCGCCGTAGCTGCAGCCGTCGGTGGAGATGCTCCCACTCGCCGAACCTCGTCCAAATCAACCCTCACCCCCAGAGGTCCGCCCGGCTTATACACATCCATGGGCGGTAGCTTGCCAAACAGCGGCTCTCCCTTTGGTCCTTCGAGCTACAACGCCAAGAACGGCGCCGCCGTGGCCGATGGCCCGCCCCTGGCTTCCATCCCCGACGCAGAAAAGGGAAATGGCAAGTCCAGAGCGAGGCGCGCCAGCGAAGGTTCGGGCGCAAAGGGCAAGCGAGCGAGCGGTAGCGAACTTCGCTGTGAAAAATGTGGAAAAGGGTACAAGCACAGCAGCTGTCTCACAAAGCACCTGTCAGTTCCCCTGAGTCCCGCATACTTCACACCGAGGTTGACATTTGCAGATGGGAACACACGCCGGAATGGGCCATTACCTCGAAACTGCTCATCTCAAAGCACCAGCAGGTGCAATTGCTCGAGGCCGCGTCGGTGCTGGTCAACATGAACCAAGAAGCCACCCAGGCCGAAAGCGATCACTCCTCATCCCCTGCCGCCTCGGGATCTTCCGACTACCGCGACGACGGCATGAGTTCGGCGGAAACGACGCCTCCCCCGGATGCGCCCGTCGGCTCTTATCAGGGCCCCGCCGTCCGATACTCCAACAAACGCTTCAGCAGCAACAGCAGCGCCTACTCCCAATCCTACCAATCGAATCCTTCAGTCTTCTCTCCCAACTCTTACGGCTACTATCGTCAGCAAAGCATCGATCATCTCCGTCCACCTACCTCGGGCACGTCGACGACCTTTGACGAGGAGGACCAGGCCGATCTCGCTGCCGCGGTGGGTCTGCTGAGTTGCAGCTACGGCACGCCCCAGAGCAAGCCCATCATGCTGCCACCAGACGTCCCGCCCGTACCTCCACTCCCCGCTCGCTTCCTCAGTCAAAACAGTCTCGACTCCCGAACCGGCACCGTCGCCACTCCACCCGGCCAGCAGCAGTACGCCACGTCTCTGCGCTCGTACGCCAGCCGGCATCAATCTGCAGATGATGACGTGGACATGGAGGACGATGAGGATGATTTTGAGCGGCACCAGCGCGCTCGTGGGAGAAGCGACGAAGACGAGGAAGGCATGTTTGGCCGGATGGAGGAGTAGATCTCTACCCTTTGACCACCATCAAGCCCGCCCGTATAATCAAGCATTCAATCCATTTCAGCGCGCATTTACGAATTTCTTTCGCGCATTCACCTTTCACCATCTCTTCACCATTCTTCTTCACATCTCTCCATACCATCTTCACATCTCTCCATCCCGAATGGCCCCCATCGCTTGCTGTGTCACCGCCTGTTTCTGACCGGTCTCGTGCACGGACCCAGGCGGAGCGTCGGCATATGGGGAAGCGGTGGGGTTGTCCGTTTCGGGTTAGCGCCAGTTACATCATCGTCTGACTCGTTGCTGAAGATTTCAGCTCCTCCACGGTACGACCCACAACAACTTACCACCACTCCAGATACCCGTCAAGATGCCTGTTGGAATCAAGACAGTAGGCGAACCCTGCTCCGTTTGCGACTGTCGCTAACCTCATTAGCCCGTCAATCAAATCAAGCTGACCAACGTGTCGCTTGTGCGCATGAAAAAGGGTGTGTCCGAAATGTTTCGTGTGACATCGAAGTCTTGTACTGACGCCTCCAGGCAAGAAGCGCTTCGAGATCGCATGCTATAAGAACAAAGTTCTCGAGTGGCGCAGCGGCGTCGAAAAAGACCTCGACAATGTCCTCCAAATCCCAAACGTCTTTATGAATGTTAGCAAAGGCCAAGTCGCCAACTCACAAGAACTGGCCAAGTCGTTTGGCGCCGACAAATCCTTGGATGACATTATCCTCGACATCCTAAACAAAGGCGAACTGCAGGTCGGGGAGAAGGAGCGCAACGCGCAAATGGAACGTGTGCACAACGAGGTCATCGATATCGTCGCCGGCAAACTCGTCGATCCCAAGACGAAGCGCGTCTACACAACTGGCATGATTGAGAAGGCGTTGGATCAGCTTCAGTCGCAAACGGCGCAGGCTCCGAGTAGTGGTACCGCCACTCCCACGGAAGATTCCGGCAAGAAGGAGCTTCCCAAATGGTCCGGCGTCGCCACCAACAAGTCGGCCAAGTCGCAGGCTCTGGAAGCCATGAAGGCATTGATCGCCCACCAGCCCATTCCCCTCGCCCGCGCCCGCATGCGGCTACGCATCACCTGCCCGACGAGCGTCCTCAAGCAGGCCGTCAAGGCGCCAAAGGACAAGGCCGCAGACGAGGACGAGGAGAAGAAAACCCCCGGCACCGTCAAGGACCGCATCATCAGCTACGTCGAGCAGGTCGAGTCGCAGGATGTCGTAGGCGATGAGTGGGAGTGCATGGGTTTCGTCGAGCCGGGTGCTTTCCGAGCCCTGTCCGAGTTCATTAGCGGGCAGACCAAGGGACGTGCAAGAGCAGAAGTGCTGGACATGGCTGTCATGCATGAGGATTGAGGAGCTTTGGGTGTCTGCGCAGGTTCTGCAGCATTTCTTCGGGTAGACGAGAGTTACCGTGGTTGTCTGTCCTTACCTTTCGAGACTTGATGTGTGGGTCAGCTTGAGAGGTGGCCGAGTGATGGATACTTGTACATGATTACATGAAAGCGATGAGCGTTGATTCTTGCCTTTTCTTCGATGGCGTTGGCACATTGTGATCTGATACCAGCCAGCAGGTCGAGTACAGTAATAGACGATTGTAGGAGTCAGGCAGGAGAGCTGAAACCGGGGCCCTCTGCCTTAAGAACCACCCTCCCTCGCGCTGCCTTGGAATGGACCCAAGACACCCGCCCGCTCCTGTGACGTACCCCAACCGCGCGAGTGATGAAATGCTTAATATCCCCTCCTGCGCGGCGACGTCACGACACGCCGCGGACGAGCACAAAAGAGCGCGTTGATCGGCAGCGGCGGGTACCACGCAGCAACGGGCAAACAATCTACACGACGAGGGCCGGAGGAGTTGCGTCGGCTCAGCAAGGGCGGCGCTGCTGCTCCCTCCAAACTCCGCCTGGGGTTACCGTGCGAGGCCATGGATGTGCTTGGTCGGGGGGAGGCTCGCCCGCTTCCCGCCGCGCATCTGTGCTGTGCAGGGTATGGTGGAGGATCGGCGGCGGCCGTTGGAACGCGTGGAGGGCGCGCCGGGCTGGGGTTGTCGTCGCACACGCTCGCCTGCCGTACGCGTGCGGCGAGGATGGCGCGACCGTGGCCGCTCTCGGTTGCCCCCTCCGCGTCTGATGTGGAATGGTCGTGTTTTTCTTGTCGAGCTGGACTGCTGCCGTGGAGTTGCAGACGTCATGTGCTTTGCGGTCCGAATTGAGCGTCGGCGCTTCGTCGTGTTCGGCGCAACCTGCCTCTGTTCACTTGAGTGTGCTCCGAGAGAAAGTTTGTATCGTCTTGACTGCTGGTCGTGGACGCGCTGACGAGGTCTTCCTGTGTGTTGTTAGCACTCCGGTCTGGATTATGGGCATTCTTTCCTGTGCCTTAGAATGAGTCACAACACCACCAGGCTCCTGGACTTGCGGATGTCCTGCTCCGCCTTCGTGCCGGTATTGGAATGCTGTCGACATGGGTACGCGTCTCGCAGTCACGGACGAAGAGCGTCTTTGGGCGTGGGTATGGCGTCTTCCATGCCCCGACAATAGGCATTCTTCTCGCAGTGTTGTGGCGACCCATGCCTGGATGACAGACGATGTTTGGCGTGCACAGTGTCCATTTCCAACGGCATGGTGGGTTGTTGGTTGCGTCCCTGCTTGCTTCTTCCACTCCAGATCCTTTACCTCTCTACTTGGCCGGCCGAACCGTTTCCAGGAGACACGACGTGGACGTGCAGAGTAGGGTTTGTCTCCCATGCCGGCCGAAGCCAGCGTTCAATCCAAGGATTGACACTCTACCTATGAGGTAGACAACATACGTTACGACATTCATCGTAACCACTACAGCAGTTGCTGTAAACATTGTTCAATCCAAAGAAGAATTGACGTTCTATCATGAGATAGACCATACGTTACGATACTCATCGTACTCATTGCACCAGCCTCGCTGTGCATTATTAGTTCAATCGTTGGATTGACATTCTATCATGAGATAGACCACAGCGTTACGATATTCACCGTAACCTCAGTACAACAGACCGTTGTACTCCACAGTAACAGTCGACCTCTCAGGAAGACTGTTCCTCGCTCTCGTCCTCACTGGGATGAGGATCGTCGGTGCCGTAAACAAGGACAAGCAGCCGGGAGAGGAGCGCTGTAGTCTCATTGACACTTTCAATGCACCGGTTGACTTCAGGCATGAGATTGTCGTCGAGCCAACCATCTGCGGCCTCCAAGTTTGGACGCTCCTGTGCCGAAAGATCATCGGCCTCTTCATGCTGACGCTCGTTCTCCCTGAGCGCCCACTTCCGGGCGTTGAACGCGCGAATAGACAGCTCGAGGGGCGTAAGCTTATCAACCCAGAGACAATTACACTCCCATTGTGCTAGGGTCACATCCTCACACTTGTTGTTCTGCCCCGCGGGATGGTGGCTAAAGCCACCGCCCTCACGTGTATAACCATCCGCGATTGCTGTGAACAGAACCTCGGACGCTATACACGCTTCTGGGGTTTCACACCAGTAAATGGGGAACCCTTCCACACGGAAACCCCTGTTCTTCCACACGGCCCGACAAGTGGACTCCGTGAGGTTCATTATGTAATTCGAGCTCTGATGCTTGATGTGGTTTTCAAGCCTCTTCGCCGGATTTCCGTAACCAATGTACCTGAGCGGAGGATGCAGAGGTTTATCCTGGAGGTCGGTAGGAAGCTGCTTGATGCGAGCCTCCAACGCGGCACTCCAGCCCACTTTCTCGAGGTAGCGCCGTTCACCAGGCTGGGTCTGCGACAACAACACTTGAGTAGACTTTACGGCGTTGTCAATGTCGAAAGCTATCGAGTCGTTACCGCTGGTGGTGTCGCAGTACTGGCGCATAGCTTCGATGACTTTGAGTAGTTCGCGAGGTGTCGGTGACAAGCCTTCCTCGTCGACGAGGACAATGTGGTAGATCCCAGGACCTGCCGCATTCCCATGCTCTGCACGCTTCTTGTACAGATTCGTAACCCGTTCGGCGTCCGGGTTTTTTCTTACGGCCCGTGTAAGATTTCCGCCGACCAGCTCATTCAGGATAACCTGAGGAGTGGCACATAGTATCGGCATGCACAAGTCCCTCCAGTCTTCAAATGAAAGACCCATTACTACTGGGATTCGATCAGGTTCTCTCTGATGTTCATCCCAAACAAGCGTCACCAAGTGATGCAAATCGTCCCCGAGAGCCTCGGCGTATCTGCTGACACGCTTGTTCTCTTCCGGGACATCAGCAGGGTCGAAAGGCCGTTCCATTACAGGTAACAGAGCCTGTGCTGTCTGCTGCGTCATCGGGATGTTTACGTCGTCGTCGTCATCGGCAGCCTCGACTTCATCCTCGCTGTCACTGGGAGGATCGGGATCCGTCGCAGGAACTTGGGTATCGGGGAGGGGTGGGGAACTCATGGTTGAAGTGACGGGGGCAAGGGTTGAAAAGGTGGGTGGGAAATGGGTGGAGGAGGTGGAGTGGTGGAGGAAGGGTGGAGTTGGGAGCGTAGAAGATAAAGACGGTGAGGCGCTAGTCGCACCTTCCTTTCACTCTGCAGCTCCTTCCTGAAGCGAAGTCGCTCTTTCCCTTCATTATGCTCTATCCTCTAGGCTCCTGCCTGGTCCTCCTTTCACTCTGCTCTCGCTCTGCCTGAGATGCCGCACAAGGACGTTTCTCAATACTGCGCATCCCCACGCTCACGACTGGTCATAGACGTCCCTGGCGCACACGCAGACTTCCCGTCGATGGAGTCGGAGTGATACAAAAGTGTCGTGGAGCCCCGCGCGTCCATAGGGACGAAGCATATAGCAGACCAACTGGTGTATGGACGTACTGTGTCTACAATGAAGATATATTCCCCGACGAGGACGACAGCGGCGAGGGTGCAAGATGTAGCAAGACAGCAGCGGTAGACTTCTGGTAGGTATAGGCAGTTCTGTCTAAAGCATCGCGCTCATGACGACTCGCGAGCGGACAACAGTCAATTTATCTTCTGCTTGCGAGAAAGACATCATACCCTTACAGCATACCCTCGTGCTCTCGTATA
This sequence comes from Aplosporella prunicola CBS 121167, assembly GCF_010093885.1. NCBI lineage: Eukaryota > Fungi > Ascomycota > Dothideomycetes > Botryosphaeriales > Aplosporellaceae > Aplosporella > Aplosporella prunicola. The sequence goes on from NW_022983547.1 coordinate 130,337, forward strand.
TCTATATCCTTGTACTTTTAGAGAAAAGTCTCGTAGACGCATACCTCCGTATATTGACCCTTCGTGGAGCGCTCCTGGACCCCCGTATGCTTGTTTCTTATATCGTGTAAGATCCTCTTATACCCTCTCGCATTTTCGTCTTCGTACGTACGTGGCAGCTCGTCTCCTCTGTCACTAAATCGGAAGCGTACCTATCCAACACGATCCATGTTTGTGGCAGCAGGCAGGCGTCGCCGGACACGTTATCTCCGTGACCGCCGAGCCTCAGCGCTTTTCCATCATGACTGCCTAAACCGTATGCCAAGCCAAGGTGCGGCGGCCGGCACAAAACCGCCTTCTTGCGACAAGTTCAACCTCTCCTCATACACCATCCATCGTCAACACAGGTAAACCTCACACGTTCTCGCGCCCAAGATCTCATGCTAATATATATCTCACATAGCAAACATGGCATCGTCGTCTGAGCAACCTGGGGATTCGTGGGAAGAGGCCACGCGACATGCTAATGAGAACATCGACCTGGTTCATGAGATGACGACGAAATTCGAGAAGGCCAGGGGCGAGGCCAACGAGAAACGTTCCCGGGTAAAAAGTCCCCCACTCGGGACCATCTTCAAAGAGATTCCGGACGGGTTGGAAGCAGCCCGCGTCCTTGTGGACAGGCATCGCCGTCGCGCAGAGGAACAGAGTAGTCAGCTAATCTCCCAGAGTGATAAGATTTCTGAGCTGGAAAGACGTGTGGATTGGCGGGACGCGTCTCTGAGCGATCTAAAAAAACAGATCAAGGATCAGAGTAAAACTCTGCAAAGACAGATCAACTCGCGGGACAACCGTATCATCGAGCTGACTGAGCAGAATAATGCTCTGCAAGAACAAGTCAACTCTCGGGACACCCGGATCAACGAGTTGACTGAGCAGAATACTATTCTGCAGAAACAACTCGAGGAGAGTGAGGAAACCCGCAAGCAGGGCCAGGCCCAGGCTGAGGTGATCTCCACACTTCACAGCACGAGTTATGAGGTTCTCCAACAGCGTGAAAAGCTGCAGAATCATCTAAGCATACAGCGTGAGAAGTTCCGTTCTCAGCTGCATGAGGTGCGTGAGTCTCTCGAGACCACGCAGTTGACTGGTTCTTCGGGTGCACCTGTGGATACGGACGAGACACTCGAACATGACACTCATGAACGAGAGTCTCTGGACGTGGAAGCAGACACCGGAGAACATGAGGCCTTCTTCAGAAGACCTGCATTGCCATCTGTGGAGGATCGGGAATCCACACAGGTGCACTCACGTCCTTCGACGTCGGGTAGTACTGGTGCTGGCTCCCGTCCCCCGGTGGAAGGCACTGAGTTTTCAACCAGTGAGAAAGGAAAGCGCAGGAGGGTCGATCCGTCGCTGCCCATCCAGCCCGAGGCTGGTGGCAGCACCACGGTTCAAACTCCAGTCGCTTTCGGATCCACGCAGACGCCTGCTGGATCATCATCGCAGAGTCCGGCCCAGACGCAAAGCCAGTCCACGACTGCTAGCGGCACGGCCCAGACATTTACTGCTGGAGGGTCCGGGCAGACTACTGCTGGTCCATCAACTGCCTTGCAGAGTTCGCCCCAGGAAGCATCCAAGAAGGCAGGCCGGCCTTTGAAGAAGGGCTTCTCGCATACTCGGGCCAAGGCTCGCGTTACAGAGACAGCCCCCTTCGCCGCCGAACTGGTATTCTTGGTGCCAACTGGTGTCGACGGCAATAGTTCTCGTTATGAGAGAATGGATTCCCTGCAGGACAAGTCCTTGGTTAAGGCCATTGTCGATACCATGAAAGGATTTAGGAACAGAGATTTTATCGCGTTCTCAGAAACCGAGTCTCTGAAGTGCTTTGGGTGCCTCAAAGTATCAAAATGTACGACGCCCTGGCTGGAAGGCTTCGCGCGGCGTAGAGCATGTGGGGACTGCATCCAAAAGAAGCGTCCCTGCGTGATAATGGTTATGGACGGGGATGAACCTCTCATGGTTGTCCTTCCGATCGAGGATCGCTATCGTGATCACCAATGGACTGACCTTGCAACTTATGTGAGGCAGTAAGTGCAGTTGGATTTTCTTAGCTGCAACACCTTGGGGGTGAAGACGTCGGAGGCGAGACTTTGACTCGCAAAATTTTTGGAACCTACACACGCCGCTCGTATTGCAGTGTCTCGAGCTGGCGTGTACTTTTTCTTTTTCATTGTCGTACTGGGCTTGCTCGGTCTTCGATGAAGAAGTCGTCGTGCAGACGTGGTGGTGATGTTTCGGCCGACGTTGGAACGAGTCACGTGGCCAGCCGAGGTGTGACGTATTTGATAGGAGATCTGCAGCAACACCAAACATCTCTCTTTTGCGACTCCTTAGTCAAGCTTTGACTTTCTGTCAGAGAAGTCTGCTGTACCTACCGGTAACTCCTCCGGTGGTTGTAAATGGCTTCGACCCCTGTAATGGGGCAGTTTTCGATAGGTGAATAAAGGCAGAGTTGACGAGCTGCTACGTATGTACGAAGTTGAAATCATGAGAGAGTACAAGGGTTCCTCCAGAGGTATAAGAAGCACTTATGTGGAGGTATAAGAGCACTCTACAAAGGGTATGTTGTGCAGAGGTATGTGTGTACGAAGGTAATCTGCAAAGAGATGGGAAAAAAGACACGAAAGATACGAGAATATTCCAGGAGAGTGCAAGAATGTGTAAGTTGAAAGGCAACACATATTCATATACCTAGCCCAGTGTGGTGTCGTGTAAGGTAGGCAATTCATCCCAAGTCTGTGCGAGCGGAAGTTGACTGAAGTTGGAAGGGATGTCGCCTTTAACTTTCGCTGATACCGCCGGACTCTTCGTTGCAACTTTACCACTGGCCAAGACAGGTATCGCGGAACCATGTTCCAACCCAGCCTTTAACGGCATACTTTTTTAACAAGGAATGCCTTCAATTTGGTGAATTGACAGTACCACCACTCCACCAGTACACCCAGCCACGACCAGCAGCGAAGGGGGAGTGAACTAGGTGCCAAAAGGCCATGGGAGCCGATATATTTACCAGACTTTGAGCGTGGAGGTGGCGGATAACACCACTGGATATGAAACTGGACCTACTTCTCGGAACAAGCAGATAGGCGAAAGCCAGATGAATCCAGCCTCTGAAGACCATGAAAGCTAAGGCGTCTACCAGACAACATTGGATGTGGTTGTGGCGGGCAACAGCACAGAAAGCGGAACAGCGGCGTTACTCTCCCAGAACTGACAGAAGAACGAGCTGAAGGTAAGCCAGGAGACAGGGTCGCAGAGCATCATACACAGCGAGCCGGTGGATGAAGGTACCATGAGCGTCAACCTTCCCGGAATCGCAAACACGGGCGGACTTGAAACGAATCGCGACAGAAGACCGATGTCCAGCAAAGCACATGGTGGACGACGAGCCTGATATATGTCAATCAAAGAAAGCAAGCGGTAACAAACCGTCCGACGACAAACAAGACGACCCAATCAACGCGAAAGGCACGACACTCAAGGGCCCAAAGACAAGTCGATACAGTAGCTGAGACGAGCCGGGGACTGGCAGCGATCAAATAGCTTGTTCCAGAATCCCGCAGCACCTGCTAAGACCAGGGCCACCCGATAGGAGGAACAGACCTTCATTCATGACGTTTCTGACGGTTTCAGCCCACGGCGACTGGTCGAGTGGCGTCCTTAAATCGGAGGGGATTGGCGTATCGGTGAAAGCCAGAAGTGGCCGGTGACAGCGCCCCGGTCTGAAAGCCAGTGCCTGTGTCTCTGTCAGTGATGAAGAAGTGTTCCGTCCTCCGATTCTTGTCAGGAACTAGCACCATGCGGCATGTGTCAGTGAAGAAGAGACGTCATCTCCCTCATCCCAGCGACCAACGCCTTTCAGTGTATCCAGTGAGAGAGGTGTACCATTCTATACCCCTCAGGAACCGTCATCATCCGGCAGGTGCAACGAGCGAGTGTGGAGGTGTTGAAGCGTATGGAGTTGCGACTGAAAACCAATTGATACGGATGCGCGCAGTAGCGCATGCTGCAATATCTGGTTAGGGAATCGTAACGAAGATATTGGCGCTGCCAAAATACCTGTAGAGTGTTGCCATGCACGGTTGACGGTGGCAGTTGGCAGCTCACAATTGAGGGATCACCGGGTGGATGGCAAGCAGCAACTGTCATCTCAGGCCATCGCAAGTAGCAGATTTTTCGTGCAGAGTAGGGCGCCGAAGAGAGTACCTCAAGCAGTTGTAGGATGCTGAAAATGTTTGTTGGCTGTGAGCGAGGGAGGAGTGAAAGTTAAATCAGGCAAGCACGACCCGGCCCATCGATCGCGACTTGGAGCTGCAGGACAACGACACGCCCGGAGATCTGCTGCTGCTTGCAGTATCTCTTGCCGAGAAATGCCAGAAAGGCTCACTACCCACGCATACGCGACAGTGCACCGAAGGCTTTTAGGACCAAGTGGATAACAGACCTACACCAGGCATTGAAACCCAGACAACTAGACTCATCCGATCACCACCACCCAAAATCAAACCTCCTCCACTAAAGACATGACTGAAAAGCCAAGACCCCTCTACTCAGCCGGTCGCAATAAAGCGAACCGTTTCCAGGAAACACGACGAGGACGTGTAGAGTAGGATTTGTTTCCCGCCGCCGGCGAAAGCCAGCGACCCCCACATATTACAAATGCAATATTGCAGGGAATTCAATCCATTTGATGCCAAGTGGATTGACGTTCTATCCGTACACCGTACAGGTAGACCATGCTGTTACGAGAAACGTAACCTTGATACAGCGACTGCATCCTGTTCTCCAATCCGTCTTGGATTGACGTTCTATCCGTACACTGTACAGATAGACCATTATGTTACGAAAACGTAACCTTGGTACAGCGACTATACCACAATCTCCAATCCGTCACCGGATTGACGCTCAAATTGAGATTAAATGAACGCCTGCCACGAATTACTTCGCGTAGTCGTCCATAACCTTTTTGATCCCTTCGACCCCGGCTTTGACCCCGGCTTTGAGCCTTTTGTGGTCCAAGTCGAGGTTCTTGTAAGCCTCGACGAGCTTCTCGAAGTCCGAGTCGAGCTTATTGTACATAGCCGCCCAGGTGTCACACGTATCCTTGTAGGTACGGACCATTTTCAGGGCTTCGCTCGCCTCATTGTTCGTCCTTTCGAACATCTGAGTTGCTTGTGATTCAAGATGACCACACGCACCTTCCAGAGCGACAATTGCGGATTCAGCTTCGGCTCGCGCCTGCTGCTCCCGCTCCAGTTGCTGCTGAAGATCCTTTATAGCCTGGCTATGGATAAGCTCAGGCTCCTTCAGAGCAGCTTCGGCACGCTCCTTGGCAGCCTCAGCCTCGGCTCTTGCCTGCTGGTCCTGCTCCAAGCTGCGTCGAAGCTGCTCATTCTCTGCACGCAGACGATTCAGTTCTGCGTCGTGAGGAGCCTCTGTCTGCACGGCCTCGCCGCCGACATGCTCCTCCTGCTTGATCTGAGTGGGATCAATCTGTTGCTGGGACATGGTGTTAGTGTTGGTGTTAGTGTTAGTGTCAGTTGGTGTCGATGTTTGTTGTGGGGTGAAGTTGTAACGTCGTGGAGACCAAAGGTCGATGGTCGGAAGGCACGTGACTACGCTCGAACCTCACTCGCGCAGGCCGCACCCGACGTCATCTCAACATCTTCCCACTGGTCGGTCAAGATTCTCTGCAACGCGCCTCAGTATCTTACCGGCGAATGGGTTTGGAGCATATTTCACGTCATGGAGTGGCTGAAGCTTCGGATGACTTAATGTCTACTTATAACTACACTATAAATTCTCCTGCCGCATCCTCGGTTTCCCACGCAACTTGTGCGCATCATGTTTGATCCTCCGACTGGTCCTAGCCTCTCCTATCTTGCCTCCTAAGTATCCAACTCGAACATGTCGACGGCCATGGAGAGGAATCTTAGTCGGCATCGGATGCGCTGGCGATGTTCGAGATACATCTTGTCGAGGCGGCGGGCGAGAAGCAGGACGAGGCAGCGAGTCGATCCACCGCAGCTCGGCTCTGACGTCGCCGGTATTCAGGACGATCTGTCATGGGCCTGGATGAAAGACAGGGCATCGACGGTATACTGGACGGTCTCGTGAGCCTAGGGTCTGGATCAATCATGGACAGGGACAGGGCCGCGCTGTCGCCGGTGTACAGGACGGCCTTGCGACTCACCATGGCTTGGTCCTGACGGCGTCGGTGTGTAAGACGACTTTGCGGCGGATCTGGAGCTTGGATGGGAAACGACAGGACATTGCCGGGTACAGGACAACTTTGTCACGGCCTGGAGCCTCGCCGCGACCCTGGATTAGGAACATGACGGCGTCGACGCAGTGGTTGGCGTCGAGGAGAGTGTCATTGCTGTCCAACAGATTAGTACGGGGAAATGAGGACATTGCCGCCAATGACTTACCTCAAATGGAGAGCGCCAAAGACATGACTGATCAGTCAAGACCCCTCTACTTGGCCGGCCGAACCGTTTCCAGGAGACGCGACGAGGACGCGTAGAGTAGGATTTGTCTCCCGCCGCTGGCCGAAGCCAGCGGCCCCTGCAGCCGCCAAAACTAACAGGGAGGTGCTACGGCAAGGTAGAACAATGCCATAGACTAGAAGGGGGTGCGAAACTTAGCCCTTTTCAGGACTCTTGTCCGAACTCTCGTTCAGTCGCTTCGCTCTCGCCGCCTTCCTTCTTTCACGGGCACGCCGATTCTTCTCCCATTGTGGATCACGCTGTTGAGCGGGGTTCACGCTGGTCGTGTCTTCAGCGTCCACCATCGACGCGTCACCATCAGCTTCAGCAATGGCGTTGCCGCCAGCGTCAGCAGCGGTAGGTTCAGCATCTTGTGTGGTTGCGCGCGCAGGGGGCGGTTGTGTAAGAAGACGGGATACACTAGCGTAACCCTCGTCAGCCTGCGCCCTCCGCTGCTGCTCGCTCCGGAGCAGCTCCTGCAGGATGCGGATCTCCTCCTGTGCCGCACGGGTTTTCTCCTGCGACACACGGAGTTGTTCCTGTGATCCGCGGAGTTGCTCCTCAACGTGACGCACCCTTGACTCCGTATTGGCCTGAACGGCATCCGCAGTCTTAGATGCGTTCTGGAGGGAGCTCTGCAGCGAGAAGATCTCACGCCGAGCTTCACTCAACTTCAACTCTGCCAGTTCGGCCCTGGCATTAGCACCGCGCTCGGCCTGTCTGCTGCGCCGTGAAGTTGTCAGTATGGATGTGTCTGGAACATTTGTCGTGCAGGTATGAGCTTACTTCGACGTTTTTGCCCGTGGCAGTAGCCGGGAGGCGGCCGAACAAGGCGTTGGCCTTGCGATTGCCAAGCAGGTCGATCGCGTACTTGCAGATGGTAGGCCTACCGTTCGTCGGATGATGACGGTTGCACCAAATGCAGACACGCTCGCAGCCGCGCCAGCCGTTGGCAGTGTGCATCGTGTTGCCACAACGGCCACACCGACCACGCCAGTATTCTGCCGTCCAGTCCTGTGGAAGCGGCAGGCCTTGCCCCGTAGAGGCTGCCTTGGTGGGCTGCTTCTTGCCAGCCTTCTGCTCCAAAGGAGGAGCGACCTTGTCCCGCTGGTGGGATCTGTCGGGGAGCTTCTGCGTTTCGGTCAGTCTCACTTCACATCAGGTCGTATACTTGGACATACCCGATTGCGGTTGGGGTCTTCACCGCCACCGCCAGCTCCGCCGCCGGCAACGCCTTGGAGATTTCTAAAGACTTCTTGGAGAATGTCAGCCATTTTGTAAAGACCAAATAGCTGATTTGTGTAGAGAAAGGAAGAAGGAGCAGGACGAGAAAATGGTTTGGCTTTGTGCGTGCTTAGCGCGGCGCTAGCGCGGCGACAATAGCAGGCGCGTCGAGCAGCAGTCACGAAATGCTGCCTGATCGGGTTAGCGTGGTAGCCAAATGAAGTGCAAGTCCAGCCCACCTGCCACCCTCTCTCCAACAACAACTTCGCCAACCTCATTGACAGCGTAAGACTCTGGGCTGACATATGACCAATGTTGTCAATTCTAACCGCGGTCAAAATTGACCGATTATTGAGCTTTTCGAGGATCGATGGCGTCGAATACCTGACTTAAACGGGTGAAGGTGGCTAACCACGAAACGGGTGACAAGCTTCGGACAAGTTTGGAGATCGTGATTTATTGCTACGTAGCTACATATGATAGAATCGGAAGGTTACTGATAGCATGTATATATTGCAGATGTGCTTTTCCCTTAGCAGTACGCCATTGAAAGCTTCCACTCAGCAACAAAGCAAAGATAGGTATGCCCGCACATTAGTCTCTGCCACCCTGTCTGCTCAAGCCTTACTTTTGCTTCTTATCTTGTTCAAAGCCCACCATTGTCTCTTCTTGGCCTTGACCTCGGGATCTCTTTGCCGGGCTCTGTTGCGTTCCCTCACCTGTTCAAGGTGCTCCTGTCGATACTTGGCAGAATATAGTCTGTTCTTCTCCTTCTCCTGAGGGTCCGCACGACGCTTCGTCCAGTAATCCTTGATTTGCTGCTGGTGAGATGAACGATAATCTGCAGCGGCAGCTAGCTCTTTTGCCTTCGTGATTGGATCCTGCCTTTTAATCTTACGTTGGGTTAAGACCTCCTGTTTCTTCTGTGCTGTCATATCAGCTCGATGCCTGCGCGTTGCTAGCTTGGACCTTGTCTTGCGCCTTTCCTTTGTCTGACTAACAGTTGGTAACTTCATCGGCTCCACTAGGGCCGAATGGGTGCACGCACCCCACCACCCAAGATTTGTCGTGTCGTATGGGCAGAGCCTGACAAGGAGTGCGTGAGAACCATGCTTGTAACAACCGAGCCAGGAACTGAAAACAGTCTCCGCAAGAATGCAAAGAGTTCTGCGTTCACAAATCTCTTCTGGTGGACATGGAACTAGCCCTGGATACCTCAGCATGTTGAACCACACCGCTTTCCTCTTCACACTCGGCTGCTTTAAGAGATGATGAAAATAACTAGGCCTGTACCAGTCAGCTGTGAACACACAAATCGACAGCATCGATACTCACTCCGTCTTAGCAATGTTCGGGTTGTCCCGAGCCTTTTTGCGAAGCATCAAGCCACCAAATGGCGATGTAGCTGAGCCACAGTAAAGATGATGATGGTGCTCCTGATTGGGAGGCACTAGGAAACAGCCGTACGTCCCGAAGTCCACTGTCTGAACCCACGGGAGTGCTTCGATTTCCTTCACAGTCGGCGCTTCCACTTTGCTGAGAAGCTTCTTGAGGGGCTTTGCGGTATACTTTAGGATGTCTCGAGACCAGTCTGAAGCGGATCGCGATGGCAGAATGTCCAGCCATGGATGTTCCATGACCTCATCCGAAAGGCCTTCAATTATGCCCATACACCGCTGTAGGAACATTTTGTCCTCATCCGTCGCCATGGCCCTTCGATTGTAGTCAAGGGTTGGCAATGGGAATCAGTGTATGCTCGAAGATCGGTTTAGCGTTGACTCTAGTCGGAATCAGCAGCCTCGAATCTGAACAACACCCGCAGTTAGTGAGCTTCAAACAGGTCCGAAGGAGGGTCTCGAACTCACTGATCGAGTATCCAACAAGAACGCAGGCTGTTATGACCACGGTCAAATCGATCAGTGAAGAAGCCGTAGGGCCACTCTGGTCTGCCTATACCCAACATGAGCTCTTTGCAGTGACTCTTTTGTGAGCCTACAAAATGGTCTGGTTAGCAGGCTTCAGACGAGTCCGAAGGAGGACTTTGAGCTTACTGTTCAACAGGGATCCGACAGAGTCATGGGCATGATCGCGTCTGATTTGGCCGTGGTCGTTCTCTTTCGTGGTCCTACAAAAGTTGTCTGGTTAGCAGTCTCCAAACAAGTCCGAGGGAGGACCTGGAGCTCACTGTTTAGAAGGTATCCGGCAGGGACATGAACATGAGCGCGTTTGGTTTGACCGCGGTCGTTCTCTTTCGTGGTCCTACAAAGGCTGCCTGGTTAGCCGTCTTCAAATAAGTCCGAGGGAGGCTGCCTACTGACCGAATCGATGGTATCGATTCAACCTGACTACGGTCAGACTGCGTCCCTTGGTCGGTCTGTAACTTGAAGTCAGTGAGGCTCGGATCAGTCTGAAAGTGGGCTCATGCTATACCGTCTTGAGAGCCGTCGGTGTGGCGTGTCGAGCCGTCGCAATGAAGAGTGAAGGTGTGAGAGAGGCGTGAGGGAGGTGAGCGAGTGAAGAGCGTGAGAGATTGCGCCTCCCCCGACGGCAGGTACGAGGCCATCGAGGAAGGCGCTGAGGAGGGAAGGCGCCAGGGCCCTGCACCGCGACTGCCATGATGGGCAGCCGCCAACGGCAGGTACAGGGCCCGGAGCCGACACGGCCCGAGCCGCCTCCGCGGTGGAGGAGGATGAGGAAGAAGAAAAGAGGAAGAGTGGAGTGAAGAGTTGAAGAAAGATTTGAGGGGGAGAGGGGTATTTATACCTGAGAATCGGCCCTCCGAAGCCGCACGGAAAGGAAGGAGCTACCCAGCAAACGGGCAACAACGAGGGTAGCGGTAAGCATATCAAGGCTTCAAACGGGCAGCTGCAAGGCTGCGGAGAGGGGGCGGTGAAGAATGAGGAGAGAGCGTTCGGGGGTAGACTGCTCGGCGAGGCGGCGGTGGAGCATGAGGGAGGAACAAGAGGAGGAAGGAAAGGCAGGAGGTGTAGGGGCGCTGAAGAACTCGACTGAAGGTGAAGTTGGGTGGTAAGTGATAAGTGATGAGAATACTACGTGTATCTACAAGAATTGGCAATATCGAATGTAGTTATCTATCACTGTCTACTTATGTCCGGATCCAATGTCTTCTGCATACGTTATAACTGTATATCTGCAAAGCATGTCATACCCATGCATAATACATACAATCGAGGCCTCTACAACGTGCTGGGGATACTGAAGTGTACCTGTAGCGTCTTGGTATAGAGTACTTCGTGATTGTTGTAGATATCATAACCGTATGTATAATCCACACTTCAACACTCTTCTACCCTTAATTCCACGTACCCTCGAAGAAAACTCTCATACTCTCGCATTCTATATCCTCGTATCTCTATAGACCACCTTTATCCGCTCGAAGCCTGTAGGCTGTAGGGCATCTTACCCTGAATAATCCCTTGGTTTTCTAGAATTCCGGTGGTGTCGGTATACTTCAAGTAGATATAAGGGCCTCGCATTCATGAGCATATGTGTACTTAGAGAGGCCCCCCTTTTGTGTATATTAAGCGGCCAGGGGGAGCGGTTAACTAGTCGGTGTCTAGTATTATGGCTGTATATAAGGCGAGAGCTGGTCTGATCAATCATGGCCGAAGGTGACAGTACAAATTGCTTTAGAGATAGTTGAAGCTGTTATTTCCAAACAATATCATATTATTCTTATGCATGCAACTATTAAACTTTTAGCTGTATACAAAGCAGGACTTGCGCTGGTGGATTATGACTTACTCGAACAGTACGGAATGCTTTAAACCTTGCCGAAACCATCATCTCCAGAAATAATCGGGACGTCCTCATACATACGACTATTGAACTTTTTATTGTATACAGGGCAGGCCCTACTTTGTTAGATCATGACTTATTGCGACAGCATGAATAGCTTCCGAGGTCGCCGAAGCTGTTATCCATGGAAAGTATTCGAACTTTCTTGTATATACAACTGGCAAATATTTAGCTACATACAGAGCAAGGGCCAAACCGGGCAATCGTGACCAATTGCAATACCACAAACTACTTCAAAGAGATCCGAAACCGTCGTTTCCAGACGGTATCATGATGCCCTTGTACAGCTGTTAAAACTTTCTTCAATACAGGTGTAATGGCCTTCGTGCGGTTGGTGTTTAACTTGGCCGTGATCAAATCAACTGGACACTTCCAGACGTTTGAAGTCTGGCGTTTTTGAAAGTTGCACTGGTACTCTGAATCGACGCTGTCGACCCTTAGGTTTAAATGGTGGGCTTTGGTATGTACGGATGCTTGTTCGTACCATCTAACGAAGGACGCCGCTGTCATTTCTATGACGGGCTTGCGATATTCCGATCTGTTGATTACCGTCTGCTGCTTTAATATCCGCAAGAGGCCCCGAGACAACCCCAGCCTTGTGAAGGAGGAGTGAGTGTCGTTACTTTCTATCATGGGCCTGGTTACATGGCCTACTCAAGCGGCAGATGTTCTCTGAAAGCTTATAGGGTTCATCATACTGCAATACTCGGGGTAGTCGCCAAACACCTCTATGAGCGCCGTGGTTGAAAATCCTGTGCTTGTATGCATAAGCCGTGTTGTCGATTTGGTTGGGATGCTCAACGTTATCGAACCGAATCGAGACAATGTTGAATACCACCATTCGACGCTGACGTGAACCACCGCTGTGATGCTCTTGAGACAGAAGATCTTACGAGTCTGCTGCCCCCTCACACTGTAACGTCCTTCACCGCGAAGCGAGCCTCACCGTGTAGCGAGCGCACCAATCAGATGGGCTCTCCAAAGGTAACGATTTGGCGGTGATTTACGTGTGTTGATGTCAACGAGAGGGGCCACCCACCAAACGAGGCTGTGTTCTGATTGGAGCGCTCGCTACACGGTGAGGCTCGCTTCACGGTGAAGGACATTAGTGGTGCTTCTTGTTCTCGTTCACTTCTGACTCCGCAGTGTAGACCGCCATCTTCGTTTTTTCGTCGGGATGGTTTTATCTCAGGTTGATCGAGGGCGTGTTAGAAGGTATTACGTCAAAGCAGCGGGTGCGAAACTTTCAGCGCAGGTCCAGGGTGGCTATCCGCAAGCACGGGGTCGTCTGTCTGGCATGGAGAAGATATTGGTTGTCAACAAAAGTCGAACTGGTTCGGAAGCGCGAAATTGAAAAAACGGAAGACGCAGAAGAGGAAGGGTGATTTAAAAAACATAGACATTAGCATCTAGGTATATTAGCACTCTCCCAAGAAGCTACGGTAGAAAGGTTACAGGTAATTGAGACTATTTATTCATCCATCAGTAGTTGCATCTGAGACGTAGGTACCTCGAAACGATATGGTACGTGAGTGGCGGACTTCAAACCGGCCTGAAGCTTCTCGATCATTTTATGGAGCCCAGCTACTTACCCTCTGCCCACTAAGTTAGCGATTGACTGAAACTATTAAACCTGCTTTGTCCTGTGTACCCTTTTGCGTTCAACTACCCGCAGTGACATTGATTATCGCGAACGTTGAATTTCCAAGTACTGCAATGCAGCGAAGGCAGTGAATTTCACATAGCCAGGTCAATTGCATGCGCGTCGCGCTTTTCCATAGGGCCCTCGCCATGCGCATCCGACTTGTAGGTAGACCTTAAAGGGCCGGAGGTGTATCCACACCCGGATTTGTTCGCGCATTCCAAATCTGGTCGGATCGGTCGTATCCGTCTTCAGCAGCTGCCATAGGATATCTCTGATCGACCGCATGTCCTAGTCCAGCGGCCGCCGAGGAAAGCAGCTACGCGGCTTGGCTTTGGGGCTTGCCTGGGAAAACCAAGGGTGTATGTCCAGCGTACAAAACTGCAAGGGCTGAGGTCGGCGTTGGCGTCGAATGCCTCATGGCATGGTGAGAGCATATACCAGAGGAGACTGGAGGAAGTTGTGGTCCCGCGTGGACAGGGTATGCAGAAGCCGGACAGACATAGATAGGATGCGGTAGCAGCAAGGAAGATGCGTTGGACGAGAGGCGGCGACAATGGTGCGATGCTGGTAAGAGGCACGTATCTCCCAAACGGCTCACGCCGCTCCTATCGTACGACCAGTTAACAAATTGTCCATGAGAAGAGCGTGAGTAGAAACAGCATTGTATCTAGTCGTATGACTGGAGCGGCGGTTGTGAATTCCGGGTGACCGCGTGCGTTGTCAGCTTCGCAAATGTTCGACTTTATCATGACTATGCATGAGCCCAAAGTCGCCGGCATCCATATTGCTGCAACGGACAGATGCTACGGCGGGCTGAGGGCAGATTCTGTGATCGACGACGAGCCGCGTTGCAGCGCGTGGAACTTGGTGCGCTCACAAGCACAGACCGAAAGGAAGCGATCACATGACAGCCACAAGACACAGAAACAATTTTGGGGAATCATCAACTTCTATGGTATTTTTGGTTGGATAGAAGCTATCTCTATCAATCCCTTTCCACCCGTGAATCATGTCATAATCCATTAGCAAAAGAGAAAGTGACCCGCTCGCGGCATCCGCAGACACCCGAAACCAGCCGATCGAAAGAAGACATAAGCAAAAGCACCAGTGATGCGATCCGCTTATTTCTTGGAGGCCTGAGAATTTGTTAGTTACGTTTTTATGTCATGAGCTGCTGGAAAAAAATTTACCTTTTGCGCCGCTTTGGTAACCTTGCCAGCACCAGACTTGTCGGACTTGGCAACGGACTGGAAAGAAATTCGTTAGCATCACGGCATGAAGTATGGCAACATGGAAGTGGAATACCTTAATGACACCGACTGTTGAAATTGTTAGCCCATGATCAACATAGTACTTTAGGGAAGAGAACTTACCGGCAACGGTCTGGCGCATGTCACGGACGGCGAAACGGCCGAGAGGGGGGTACTCGGTGAAAGCCTCGACGCACATGGGCTTGGAGGGAATCATCTTGACGATGGCGGCGTCACCGGACTTGATGAACTTGGGGGCGTTCTCGATGGACTTGCCGGTACGGCGGTCGATCTTCTCGAGCAGCTCAGAGAACTTGCAAGCAATGTGGGCAGTGTGGCAGTCAAGAACCGGGGCGTAGCCGGCACCGACCTGGCCGGGGTGGTTGAGGACGATGACCTGGGCGTTGAAGGAGTCGCAGCCCTTGGGGGGGTCATTCTTGGAGTCACCGGCGACGTTGCCACGACGGATCTCCTTGACGGAGACGTTCTTGACGTTGAAGCCGACGTTGTCACCGGGGACACCCTCGGCAAGCTGCTCGTGGTGCATCTCGACGGACTTGACCTCGGTGGTGACACCGGCGGGGGCAAAGGTGACGACCATGCCGGCCTTGATGACACCGGTCTCGACACGGCCGACGGGGACCGTGCCAATGCCGCCAATCTTGTAGACGTCCTGGAGGGGCAGACGGAGGGGCTTGTCGGAGGGACGGACGGGGGTGTCGATGTTGTCAATGGCCTCGAGGAGGGTCTTGCCGGTGGACTTGGTCTTGGTCTCCTTCTCCCAGCCCTTGTACCAGGGGCAGTTGGTCGAGGCCTCGATCATGTTGTCGCCGTTGAAGCCGGAGATGGGGACGAAGGGGACGGTCTTGGGGTTGTAGCCGACCTTCTTGATGAAGTTGGAGGTCTCCTTGATGATCTCCTGGTAACGCTCCTCGGACCACTTGGTGGTGTCCATCTTGTTGATGGCGACGATGAGCTGCTTGACACCCAGGGTGTAGGCAAGCAGAGCGTGCTCGCGGGTCTGGCCATCCTTGGAGATACCAGCCTCGAACTCACCAGTGCCGGCGGCGATGATGAGAATGGCGCAGTCGGCCTGGGAGGTACCCGTGATCATGTTCTTGATGAAGTCACGGTGACCGGGGGCGTCAATGACGGTGACATAGTACTTCGGGGTCTCGAACTTCCAGAGAGCAATGTCGATGGTGATACCACGCTCACGCTCAGCCTTCAGCTTGTCGAGGACCCAGGCGTACTTGAAGGAACCCTTGCCGAGCTCGGCGGCTTCCTGGGAGGCTATTAGCACGGTCGCAAAATGTTGGTGGGCTTTGGCGAAGCCAAACGAGGCTAGCGCCAAGCGACCCCACCAAGACCCCGCCATGGGAAAAATGCAATGCATACCTTCTCGAACTTCTCGATGGTACGCTTGTCAATACCACCGCACTTGTAGATCAAGTCTGTAAGAGTATGTGAGAGGGACGTCGCATCGCAAAGGACGAGGTGGACTTACGACCGGTGGTGGTCGACTTGCCAGAGTCGACGTGGCCGATGACGACGACGTTGATGTGAGTCTTCTCCTTACTGGGCGAGGTTAGTAGGAGCGCAACGAGAGCGACGACAGCAACTTACCCCATGGTGACGGTTGTGAGTTCTGAAAGTGGAGTTGAAGTTGATTAAGTCCTGGAGGTGTTAGTGGAAAAAGTCAAACGACGGACGACGAGAGCATACACAGATACGAATGCTTGCCGATTCGAGGTGTGTGAGACGAAGAGGAAAAGAAGAGGTGGTGGAGGGGGGCGGAAGGTTTTTATCGGCAGATGGTGGGGGTCGCTAACTAAGCAGGGAAAACTTTTTGAGTGAAAGGACGGGTGCCTCACACGGATGGCGGGGCAACCCTTCTGCCGCCCAACGTATGATGAGCTGTTCACGGTATGACTCTGTGGAGAAGGACCGCGAGCCTCAGCCCGGTTAAGCAATACAATTGGGTCCAAATGCACTAGGGGCACGATAGGTTTTCACCGCACCCGCAGATCGACTCGCCACAGACGTGACTTGCAGATGGCCTCGTCCAATGCAGTCGCCTCTAGACCCGCGCGTTTGCCAAAAAACTGCAGTCGCACTATGCCGGGAGCCCGAGCGCTGGTGGCGCCCTGGTGTTTTTGCGGGTGCGCAACTGTCTGCTCGTCGTGCTCGCCTTGGGCTCGACTGTTTCTATCTCAGGCAGCAGGATGAATCACGTCGCTTACCATGACTGTTTCAGAGTCTTGAAAAAACCCTCGATGACGTCGCTGCTCCACGATCAAATTTCTCATGGTGGCTTTCTTGCTGAATTGCCACTGGGAGCACGGCTCGCCATCCGCGGACGGGGACTGCACGGTTTCCCGTGTGTTACCGGCGTAATGTACGATTTTGCAGATTTCCCTGACGTGGATCGGTCCCTGGACTCATGCTCATGCAACGAGCCACGTCTTATCATTTAAGTCTAATATACAAGTCTAAGTACCAGGCGCCAAACACCAACCGTGGCTTTATTAGTCCTTGCCTTTTTGTTCAAGATCCGAAAGTGCGTCCTGGACCTCAGAGGCATCCTCGACCTCGTCAGGAATTTCTACCATGTCCTGTGCATTTCCCATTGCATTCACATCTTGAGCCTCCATGACCTCGACGTCTTCCTCGACTTGAGGAACATCCTGAGCATCCTGAGCATCCACCTCTTGAGCATCCAAATCATCCACACCCTCCACACCATCCACACCCTCACTCTCCACACCCTCCCTCGACGCTTCCAACTCTGCACCCGTAATCCGCTTCACCCCATCATACATCTGATTCGCCGGCGTATACCTCCGAATGACGGGCACCGAGGTCAAACGATTATTCGCCGCATCATCAATGGTATTCGCCATGGCCAAACCCTTCTCCACCAACCTCTGCACCCTCTCCTCCAACTCTGCCGTTAAATCATCCGTCGTAGGCGTCTGCTCGGGCGTCTTGAATCTCAAGCGCAACTCTCCTCTCCTTCCACGAACCTTGCCCGCCTCGACAGAACTATACGTCACCCTGTACTCGTCATTGGGTTGGTCAAAGCGAATAATCTGCCTATGCTCAATGCCATAAAGCAGATAATTCACCCGGAACTCTTCGCCGCGTGGTGTTTGCCTCATAAGAAATTTCTCGCTCCATTTTTCCGGATTGTTGACGGTCCAGGCGGGAATGGAAAGTTTGAGGAATGGCAGGGCGCGAATCTTTCTGTCCGTTCCTTGTCCCATCTTGATGGTGTAGAGATAACTCCTAATGGCCTTGTCGGCAAATGTGCTCTCCCTCCAAAGAGACTCTCGTCTCTCAAAGCGTACATCGACAGCCTTGGAAGGAAGAAGAACCTCGGTGGTACGCTCTTTCAATGTCAGGCTCAATCCTTGAAATTTAGGATTCCCGTTTTGATCCACCACTATCCGCATGTCGGCAACAGGAAGATCCTTGACCACCGAAATGTCTTCGGCTTGCCATGGTGAAGGTATAAACCGGAACAAAAGACCGTGAGGAATCCGAGCTTGAGCGTCGAAACTATTCTTCGACGCACGCGCATAGGTCGAGATTTCCTTGAGTAGTGGACTGAATCCAGGTAGGGTATGCAAAAACGTCCGAGGCTCCCTATCCGTATCGGAAACCAGACTCGATACTGGCACCGAAGACAAAGACGAACCCATCTCAACCGGAGGATGCAAGATGTTGCCATATTCGGCAAAAATTTCCGTAATTGAACTGTCGCTCCAGGCAGATTTCACCGTATCCTCTTCAACCTCCGGCTCTTCAAACTCTTGTAACCCCTCTTCTCTCTCAGGTCGACGTGGTCCGTTCCATTTCATTATGCTCGAAGTTATCCGCTTCATAAATGCTTCGTCTTGCTCATCATGCTCGTCTTGCTTGTTCTCGGAAATCAATTCGCGTGCAACTGGAAATGCGAGACGTCCATATCCCTTGTCTCTTTGTCGGAATGGCAAAGCTGTCCCAGTAACAACCTGAAGAACGCCTTCACCTTCATCTTTGGCCAAGACTGTACCCTCTGCCCGCGAGGGTAAATCCAGCATGGCTAGAAGCATGCGCTGTGCATCCTTGGATATGGACTTGTCCAAAGATTGAATCAAAAGCTAAAAAGTCAGCAAATACAAACAAAATAATGCCGATCCAAACTCACCGCATCTCCCATGTTCGAAATGATTGTACCGCTCAACCTTGAAACAATCTCAATCTGTCTCGGTGTAAACAAATCCTCCAAACTCTCCACCATTGATGCAAATGGTTTTAGAGACACGGAAAATTGATCCATGTTCTCAATCGAGGCTTCAACCTCTGTCGCGGCTCGGTCGGCGCTTTCTCTATTCCCTATAATGCGAACAACACTGTCGGGACCGTAGACATCCAAAGTAGCGACGCAGCGTGATCCGATCATGTCCAGACGCGATTGTTTGTCTCCTACCTCATATTAGCCACGACCACTCCACAACCTCCATCATACGCACTGCGTTCGCTGAGGAGCCTCAACTGCCACGGCTCAATCTGCAATTCCATTTCTCCCACGGCTTCTTGTTCCTCGACAATGGAAACGTCCCAAACATGCCTGATTATCCGGTCCAGTAATTGCGCCTTTGTCGACTTTTCAAGCACGGGAAGAACCTCTTCCATCTCCGGCAATCTCTCCGTAATCTTGGTCAAGCCTTGTCGCCAACCCGACTTCTTGATCTGTGTCTTCAAATGAATCGCATCTCCGCTCGTGTCAAATGCGTCCAACTTGACCGAGCCTTGAACAATCGCAGCATATCGCCTCAGTTGAGGAATGTTGAATGCCAGCTTTAGAGCCTTTTTAATCTTGTTCATCTGCTCTCGCGTCATGGACCGGTCATAAACACTTGGTCGCAGCATTTCAATCTGCTCATTGACTTCTTCTTGTCCAGACACGGCCCTTTCGCGTTCAATGGCTTTCCGGAGTCCATCGTAAATCTCTCTCCTCTTCTCCTGCGACAGCTTCTCAACCTCCTCTTCCTCAATCTGCGTCGCATTGGGTGTATTGTCCAAGACATCCCTCAAAATCAAAACCTCCGACTGAGTCCCGAGACGAAGCTTTTGCAATGGCGCAGACGTCTCCTTCACCCTCTTCCCTTTCCGACCGCGAACCCTTTCGCGATTTTGATCGGAACCATTGTGATCGGGAGCATCTTGATCGGAGGCATTTCGGCCTTTGCGGGTGGTGGTCGTATCGACTTTGCGAATAAATGGCAGCTTTTCCGCCCTGTCGAACGCGTCTCGGTCGCGGATCGTGGCGCTGAAAGAGCGCGCGGGGAATGTCGACGGAAGTGAATGCGTTCCGACGCGCCGTCGCGCGAGTACAAGTCGGCACCGAAGACATACGGATGCCCCCAGAGATTGCTGGGCGAGCATATGGGAGGTAGGCGTGGCAAGTTTGGCAATGCGAGATTAGTGCAATGTTGGTGTCGAGGTTGAGATGCCGGAACTTTTGGTGCCGCGTTGACAACCGCTCGATTCTGCCGGCAATTCGGCGATCCTGACAATCTACTAACAATACTCTGGCAGACTCCAACTTCTCAAGTCATCCCTGATGTCTAGCTCATCAATCTCATACGCCGGTCGCCGTGCAAACTGAGCTTCCGCCTTCATCTGATGTGCCTGTTGCTCCAAACTCGCCCTTCCTCGTACCGCCCCACCACTATTCGTATGACTGTGTCCTCGAGTATGACCATCCTTCAACTTCATCTTCAATGCATCCTGTGACTTGTTGCTTCCTCGACTGTTGTGACTTTTGTGCCAACCTCCTCGAGGTGATCGAGGACCGTCACTCAAATCCGTACCATCTGCAACCAAACGGTCATTTGATTTCTGATCAGGATTCCCCCAGCCGTCTCCACCACTGAAGATATCTTCTATGCATTCGTCGGCTCGTAGCTCTCCAGCTTGGGCGGTCCAAAAGGCGATTTCGTTGCGACGATACATGTCTTGTAGCTCTCCGTTTTCTCGCGTGGTTTTGCTGATGGCGGGATTGTCTACAAAGTCAGCACCCGTACAGCACCACCCATACATGGAGACATACGACCAGAATCATCCGTTTCCACCTGTTCGCCAGCAATGATACCAGCAATTCCTCCAAAGACTTGAGCGGTTCGTAGAGAAGGACTGTGCCGTTAGTATACAACCCACAGGAATGCAGCAGGAGGACCGCTCACGCTATAAAGTCCCTGTCTCCATCGACTTGCTTCATGTAAATTCCAATCTGACCCGTCAGCTTCGCCCAGTCAGTTGCCCAGTCATTCGAGGATTTCCCCTACCTTCACAGTACTGTTAATCTTGCTCTCTTGCATGAGATACCTCCTGACAATACCCTCATTCTCATCCGCCTCCCGTTCACTTGCTTCCACATACTCGGAAAGGTTCAAATCCACCTTTCCAAGTATGATCCTCTCATTCTTCCCCCCTGATGCATACTCTTGAATAACCTCAAAATGTATCCATGACTCTTCAAGTATCTTCGACTTGTTCTGAATCGTAAGTCGAACCGGAATGTGCTTCTCAAAGTCGTAGGTAACTTTATGCTCTTTAATCACCCTTCGTTCGGTTCGACCACGATGTTCGGCGGAAGTCGAGGCAGGTAGATGCCATTTCACAAAGGAGTTTCCAGAGACGAGAGGGACGTTGTTCAGATCGATAATCTAGAACCGTCAGGAAGGAAAGGAGTAGGTAATCCATGGAGGGCTACCTTCAAGTATAGGTCGAATTTGGGCTAAAGAGTCAGCAACGAATACAACAAGCCGACACGCAGAACAACACCTACCCTTCGATGTTTAGGGACTGCTAGAGTCGTCAGCGACTCGCTCGCCCAAGCCACGGATTTGCGGCGCGGAGCCATTGAGAATCATACCGAGAGCTTGCATGGTGACGGAGGGGATTTATCAAGAGTAAATCCGGAAGCGGGTACCCTGTATCACTTCCTGTTTCGTCGGGGTCAGTTGGTCTCGGACTGGACAAGGCTGGGGGGGAATCTAGGGAGTGTAGCCGAAGCACGCGGGCTGGAGCTGGCTGGTTTGCGGAGGCCCACTGCCGATCCGTCCTCCCCCGAGCCGCACGCGCCTTAACTCCGGTCACCTCCAATTTATCCTCATGCCTGCCGACGACGACGTTGCTGAGTGTGTGTTGCGCGCCTTTGACGCGCTGCCGCCCAAGCGCAAGCCGCGCGCCCGTGATGCCGCGTCTAGGGAATGGGTGCCTCTGGCTGGCGTCGTCTTGGCAAACATGGCATCCATGCCCGCCGACACTGGCGCCTTGACTTGCGCCGCTCTGGGGTAACTCGCTCCTCCAGCTCCACTTCGTTCGCTTACACTACCGAGGACGGGCATGAAATGTCTCCCCGCTTCCAGGATCCCCGCGGCCAATGGCGTCGTCCTGCACGACTGGCACGCCGAGGTTCTGGCCATCCGTGCCTTCAACCGCTTCCTCATCGACGAGTGTGCTGGCCTCTTGTCCGGACGTGAATCGGAATTTGTGAGACTGCGAGAGCAGCATGAATTGTCTCTTACATCCTTCCAGCCGTTTGCCGTCCGCGATCATGTTCGAATCTACATGTACTGCTCCGAGGCTCCATGCGGCGATGCCAGCATGGAATTGACCATGGAAGCCCAAGAAGATGCCACCCCATGGGCATTGCCTCCAAAGGCTGCAGTCGAAGCTGCAGTCGCCGAAGATGCTCAAGTCCTACGCGGAAGGGGATATTTTTCAGAACTAGGAATCGTGCGACGAAAACCTGGTGTGTATTTACTATTTACTGAATACATACAACAGATACTGACTTTCCAGCTCGTCCAGATGCTCCCCCCACACTGAGCAAATCCTGCACCGACAAACTTGCCATGAAGCAATGTACTTCCCTCCTCACCGGCATATCCTCCATCCTCGTAAACCCTCAAACGGCCTACCTCCACACCCTGATCCTCCCAGAATCTCAACACGTACCCACAGCCACCACTCGTGCATTCGGCGCCTCTGGTCGAATGTCCGGCCTCACAAACACCGACTCCTACCGCCCCTTCGACGTCGTGTCAACATCGCGAGAGTTCAAGTGGTCCCGACGAAGTGGTCAGCCCAACCAAACCCTTGTTCCCTGCAATATCAGCGCTTTATATACCCCTCATCACCAGGAGACTCTGATCAACGGTGTGTTGCAGGGGAGGAAGCAGGGCGATTTGAGAGGAATGAGCGTTGTTTCGAAGCGGTCAATGTGGAAGGCGGTCACTGATCTTGCTTTGCGGTTAAGGGATGCAGAAATTGCGGTGCCTGTGGACTTGGCAGGGCTGACTGACGCAAGCTGTGACTATGGGACATTAAAGGGAAGTGGGCTGCTTGCGGCGAGGGCTCTGGTTAAAAGTGAAGCCGAGAAGATTTCTTTGAAGGGCTGGGTAAGGAATGTGGGGGATAGTAGCTTTAGTCTCGAGACTGCTCAATCCGAGAAACGCAAGACATGATGGACGTATGTCGTAGAATCAATCAACGAATTCTAGTTGATCTGGAAGCCTCTGCCTAAACTCTGTCTTGTGAATCCAACACTACACCACCTAACACGTCGCAGACTCATACTCCAACCTCTCCACAATCCCCTGCCAACCCTTCTTGACCACATCCGCCATGACGGACCCCCTCAACTTCGCCTGCGCCTCCCTCACCGGAAGCAAATAACTCTCATACAAAGCCTCCTCCTCATCCACACCCGTCCCCTCATGCCTCGGCGGGACATAGGCATCTCCATCCATCTTGACTCGCTCGCTGAGCAACAAGTCCGCAGGATACGGCGGCGGGGCCACATACGGCTGCTGAGCGGGAGCCAGTTCTTCGCCAGCGGCCGCCTCGCCCGACGGCACGCGCATGCTGGCCTCGACGTCCGGAGGCAGCGTCTCCGCTATGTACCAGAAGAGGATGTATTGCGTGCGCGCCGACTGCGGTATCAGCTGCGTCCATACCGGCTCCGTCGCGAACAGCGTGTGCGGAGCGGCGCCGGGACTGGGGGCGTGCGGGCGCGGCTGGCGGTGCGGGATTGAGATGGGGAGGAGGCGGTTGCGGTAGCCGGACTGCGTGCCGTGTCAGCGATGCTCTGCTCGTTTGTGCTTGTGCTCGCGCGCGCGCTCGTCATGCCGATGCGCTGGCTCCATGTTGTATTGAGTTGAGTAGTCTTGCATGAACACACCTCTTCAAACCCCTCTCGCTCCGCTGCCCGTGCCGTCTCTTCTCCGGCATCCCGCCGTCCTTTCGGCAGGAACCAGTACTTGTCGCGGCTGTGGTAGCAGAGCACGACGCGCTCCGAGGCAACGTGGAAGATGGCTACGCCGCAGCCAATGGTCAGGTGCTGCGAGGGGAAGTTGGCGATTACCGGAGGCGAAGACTGAGGATGCGGCGCCATGGGGTGAGAGGGGGCATGGCCATTGGTGCTCTGGGTTTTGTCTGGCTGAGGAATGCTTAATGCTTTGTTATTGGTTGGACAAGATCCTCGATGCGGAGGGAGCTTGGGCTCAGGGTCTTTGACGTCAGATTCGTGGTGGATCCACCACACCTGGGGTGGCTCGGCTCGTTCTCGTACTTTTACCTACGACGTCCAAAATTGTTAGCAGTGCCAGTCCGCTCGGATTGAAATGAACGCTCCAGCTTGCGGCAGGCAGTAGAACGTCACAGACAGCAGTAAGCACAGACAGCATTAAGAGAAGTGTCTATTTTGTTGTCAGGGTCGTTGTGCGTGCGCCATCCAGTCCAGCAAAAATCCTCCGCCAAATACCGTCCCTCCAAAGAAAGCCAAAAGACGGCCCACAAACAAGGGAGAAAACAAGATCCCACCAGCAGATCCATCCAGCCAGGTGCCCTTTCACCCACCGCCTCAAGAACGCCCACCCCAGCCCGTCCGACCCCGTAACAGCCACAACACTCTCAACCGCCCCTCCACGCCACAAGGAACCAGCAGGGCCACACTCCGAAAACAACTTCCTCCACCGCCCGTCCACCAACCGCTTCTGCTCCCGCCTCACCAACGTCCCAAGCCAGTCTGCTCAGAGCTCAGCAGTTTCCCCACTCTGCAGCTGCGCCACCGTCTCAGAAAGCATGGCCCAAGGTCTTGCGAGCTCCTCCGAATCTCAACCACCGCCTCTCTGAGGATGCTCTTCGAGGGACCAACACCGCTACCTCGCACTCCAGCTACTCCGGAATAGCATCAGATTAAGGCAGGACATTGGGAGCCCGGTCCAGAACTACTTCATACACCAACTTCTGCCTAACCCACAGACCGGAGTCCGTTGTGCAAGGGGCAGACATAGGAAGGATCCAAAAGCAGGACTGGACAAGCAGACACCAGCCATCGACCACGCTGCATCGCCCTTTGACCTTGACCAATATGCGACAGGGACAAGAGAACTAATTTCAAGGTCGCAGGACGATGAGCGAGGCGTCAAACCAGCATAAGCGGTTCCTAAGCCGGCCCTCGCATACTCCGGCAGTGTGTCAAGCCACGACCAACACCTCCGACCCTTTTGGGACAACCACGAGAAGAGAGCTAATGTAGGTCATCGTTGGTGAGGCCGAGGTGAGACACACAAGCCAGAGCAGCAGAACCGGCATCAGAATGAAGAGCAAACGACAGAGCCTTGGTGGCCTTGACCCGGTCTTGCAAGCCGTCCCAGGGACCTACCTTCATCACGGACAGCGGCGGTCGGCGTAGGAGCGGGGTTGAACTGAAGAGGTCCGAGACTGGCGGGTGCCGGCACCCGCACAGCGAGGAAACGATGGGTGGTGGCAGGTGCGTCCACGGCGGCAACTGGCAGTGAGTGGATTCCGTTGCCCCAGAGCACGGACACCTGCGGCTCCTGCGACGCGGAGTGCCGAGCTGTAGCTCGGCTGGGCGGCTGCATAGAGAGCACTGCGACTGTTAGCGGGGGCGGGTACGGGAAGTTTGGGGTATCGGGCGGTGAGGACGGTGGGCTACTCGGGATGTCACCTAGGGGCCGGAGAGGAGGATACAGCCGGGAAGGGGGGGAGAGGGAGGGGGAGAGAGGGGGAGAGAGGGAGGGACGAGCGACGAAGGTGAGCGCGGATGATGAGCCAGGGGATGCGCAAAGAAAGCAGAAAAACAGAGGCCGAAAGCAGAATTAAAAAGCAGAAGCAGAAACAGAGGGCAGAATTAGAAGCAGCCAACAGAAGAAAAGAAAGTAGAGAGCAGCCAGCAGAAAAGAAACAGTGAGCAGCCAGCAGAAGGAAAAGCAGTGAGCAGCCAGCAGAAAAAAGCAGCCCAGAAACAAACCGCACAACGACCCTTGACAGACACTAGATACCAGTTTCCTCGCAACCGGTGTCCTCGCTACCGGGGTACTTGAAACTGGCGGCAAGCTTTTGGAAGTACTCCTCCCAAGTCAAGTGGTCGCCGTAAAGTCTCCTCATAGCGTAACGGGAGCGCCTGGGGTTGTAATCAGGGCATTCGTACTCCTCGGGGAGGTCGTTGATTTCGACGTGATAGCTGCAGAGATATTTATTCTTATAGCAGAGGTCGCAAGGGCCCATGATGTAAGCCAAAGCCTCAGGAGTGTTGATACGGACGAGGATGGCGGTGCGAAGGCTTTCCTTGCGGAAGAAGATGAAGCTAAAGATCTTCGTGATGAGGTGCAAGCTTGACAAGACAAAGTCGGCGAGAATGTTTCCGAGGTAGCTCAGGATGGCTGGCACCTTGTCGACGAGCATGGTTCTGTCGCCCTGCCATGAACCTTCGCACATTTCAATGGCGTCCATGATGAAGGCGTTCACGAAGACCGGCGCATCGTTGTCAATCGTCCAGACAGCAGCGACCATGGCCAAAGCTAGTCCAGGAATCCACATTTGCATGCCAAGCTGGGCACAGACGGCAACCTCATGCGAGCGAATCTGAAAGTCGAGGAAGTTGAAGATCATGCCAATCCAGAAACCATACCAACAGCCGAAAGCGTGGCCGAGGGTGAACCAAGGATGAATGTACTCCGGAGGGTCGTGGTGAATGCCGCCTCTCATGATTCCTGAAACCTCGAGGCCTTGAGAGAAGCCGGTGTAGAAGCCAGGCGGAGTGAAGATGATGCAGTTGACAATAAAGTCCAAGACTTTCGGGACGAGCCATTCGGTGATGAAGTACAAGGGGGACAGTCGAGCTTGCCGGATGGGGGCCATGGGTGGCATGTCTTGACGGCGCATGTGCTCGCGAACCCTGAAGGGGGTGTTGGGTGTGCTCTGGATGAATGGACCAAGATATGCAGTGTAAACCGTTTCTTCTTTCCGGACATTGAGGCTGTACCAGACAACCATGCCGGCGTAGACTCTGTGGAAGAAAATGACCAAAAAGGCGATCCAGAGGGCAAGGTGGATGGCGCACAAGGTTGTGGCGAGCCATTGGTTCCAGGACGGTTCAAAGCCGTGCCACCTTCTGGTATACCAACAGAGCAAGCTCTTTTTGTCGCATTGGTCGCAGGGCTTGTACTTTGTGACCCAGGGTCCATATTTAGGCAGGTCGAAGAGGTGTCTCAGGAAATCGCAAATCGGGTCATCCTTGCATTTTTGAGGCATGAGAGATTCGCATGTATGGGTCTCGGGGTCCCATTTGCCTTCCTCCTCTTTGGGAGTGGTCCTCCTGGTGATATGAGCACGGTAGGCTTCATCTTGGAGTCGTTCAGCCTCATCGCTCACTTCCTTGAGTCGCCTCTCTCGCGTCTGTTCGTCCTCGATTGCAATCGTGACCGCGTCGAAGTTGTTGGCCACATCGAAGCTGTCGGAGTTGTTGAAGCCCTGTTGACCATAGAGACCGGGAAAGTGAGACTTGACGTAGTCAGACGGTGGGGTGCATTTGTTGGTTTTGCGACAGAGAACATTGGCCGTGATGAAGAAACCGGAGATGGGGATGAGAGAAGTGACAATTGGGTAGTCGATGTCAAGGACTTGGCCTATATCTGTGAGGCCAAGTGTGATCACCACAAGGGCGATCAACAAATGGAACAACTCCATGGTTGTCCCAATGTGAAGAGATGATGTGAGGTCCGAGGGTGAAGGTGAGGTTGAGGTCGAAGGGTTGATGTTGAAAGGTTGAGGTTGAAGAGCTCGGAAGCTTGGAGGGTGTTGAAGCTGAAAAGCCGGAAGGCTTGCAGATGTTTGTGGCTTCAGGCCAAGTCGAAGTTGATCGTGATAAACGTGCGACGAGGGAAACCGAAGAAAAAAAAGAAGGATGGAGGGTGGGGGGAGGGGGGTTTATAAAGAGGCCAGCGGGAGGGCGGATTTTTTGATTGGCCGCTAGCCGAAGGGTGAATGTTAAGGAGTGAATGTGAATGGGGTCTTAAGGGCCCTCGTAGGCTTAGACGTGGCAGGTGGTCACCGTGTGAAGAAGTGCCAAGTGAATGGTGGACGAGGCGCGGGGCGGGCGCTGATTGGACGGAGGTGACGTCGGGATCTTTTTTGGGAATGATGGAAGGAGCATCACGCGGGGCAGTAGTATCTCCGAAACATGAAGTGAAGTTGGGAGGGGGGTGAGGCGGGGTGGGTTGTGGGTTAAGCAAACGGATGAGGTGGCGGGGATGACGTCCGTATTAAGATGAGAAAATAACAGACTGCAGCAAAATGGCTCCGACACAGGGAAATAGATGGAACACGCAAAGTCACCTGCAGTCTAGCAGCCCCTACCACTGCAGCATGCCTCACGTCCTGCTCAGCCGATCTAGGACTTGATATCATTCAGTGAGGTAGCACAGCTGCTTCAGCCTCAGTGTACGATCGACCCGCCCTACGCCGTGGTATCACTTTGAAAATTGGCCAAAGCAACAGGATACGGTCTCGAATGCTATAGGTATATGCAAAAAGCAGGTCCCTTCACGAATGCAGTTAACCATTACCCCATCTTGTCAAGATGCGTCCACCCGCCTCGGCCAAGACAAATGGCAAACGGATCGATTGTCCTAGCGAATCAAAACCCGCGGCCGGTTAGGGAAATGGCTGGCAAACAAAAGACGAATGAATGCAAGCGGGAACTGCCGTTACGTCAAGAGCGAGGATTATATTTAACACTGTGCCCTCAGCTCTCCCCCTCATCATCTCGCAACAATGCCTCTCGATCGTCCCGCCCCACTACCATACCTCAAGCCCCTCCCGCCTCTCGATGCCAGACCGGCATTCTCCGAGCCAGAAACTCGTCGTCGCTCATCAGCAAGAGCACAGCACAAGCGTACCACACCGTCCGTCGCTGACGCTGAAGACATTCGCGACGCGATGAACACCACGCCTACACGGAGCCCTCAGCGCCAGAAGACAAACACCTCCCGCAAATGCCGGTCCGCGTCGGCCGCACAAAAGAGCACGGGCAAAAGCGCGGCCACAATGGCGACCCGCAAGCGTAGACGGGCAAATTCGCGTGCGGAGACGGACGAGGGTGCTGACCAAGTCGAACACCCTGAAGACGCCAACGAGGAAGAGGATGCGCCTGGCCAGCATACATTCCTGCCGCCGGGAAAAATTTTGGCATGGGCGCAAGTTTCGTCGCAGTGTCCGCGCATGAGGGCTCCAAGCTCGTCCGTGAACTGGCTGCCGGGGTAAGTTCTGCTTTGGTTTCCTGCTTGCGAAGTGCTCTGAGACTGATGGGGTTGGCACCAGCAGTGATGATGACGAAGATGACTGTGAAGATGACTATGAGGCCTCTGTGAAGGAGGAATACGTCAAGGACGAGCCCTCCTTCAATGGCGAGGCGTCTGTCAAAGTCGAGCCGTCGGTAAAGGACGAGTCCGCTGTCGAGGCCGAGCCGTCAGTGAAGGACGTGCTCACCGTCGAGAAGGAGCCCGTCAAGGATGAGCCTGCCGTCAAGGACGAAAATGACGGTGAGAGATGTAAGCCAAGCTCAACCGATCCGAAAAGCGTTGTTAACGAGAAGCAGATTCCGAACAGTCGTAGCCGCCAGCCGGACGAAGAGTTGACAGGCGGACAGAGACGCTCCCGCGACATGTCGGATCATGAGAGGCTTGAAGCGCTCGCTTGGGAGCTGAGTGGGGGATGGACGCATCGTGGCGTAGGATGTCCGAGAGGATGAGATGAGACCGTTGGACATGGGTCGCGGCCTGTTGGCGCTCGTGTACTTTTTCTACAGCTTCGTAGCCCTCCTCTCAATCCATGAGATCAGTCTGAATGTGACTTCTATGCTGTTGTTTGCAATCGACTCGTTGCCAACATGTTGCTATGAATCAGTGTCTGCCGAATGTGCTGGGTTGCGGGAAGACCAAATGACGAGAGACGACGTATTAACTGTCAGTGTGAGAAACCCAATGTTCGAAGACGGCGTAGGAGCGGCGGGAGACAAGGTCAGAGCATCAGATTTCCCAGCCACCAATGTCAGGAATATTTCTATATATTAAGGCCAGTCCAATACCTAAGCATCGAACTCGTCAGCGATTCAGTCGCCTGACTTAAGTAATGAGCGCTCTGGTCAAGGGGTAAACACCAATTTGGCTGTCCTGCGATAAGTGAGTCCGAATTTGGAGAAGGGAGCCCGCCTGAGAAGATGAGTTCGATTCCTATTTTTGTCATTTTGTTTTTTATATTTGATTTTTGTCCGCTCCCACACCTGTGAATGTTAAGCATCTACATCACTGCATCACTGTCACCTCCCACGCATGCGTTTGGCCTTGAGGCTCACCACACTTCCCTCCCCTCTCCCTAAACTTTTGCTGGGTAAGTGCAGCCAAAGCATTTAGCTCAGCTCATGCTCCGAACTGTCTGATTTCGGAGAACCCGTTGCCCCACAGAGCACTGTCATCCACTCTTGGATTGTTTCTCTAGGTGTGCGACTATTATCACAAAGCCGACAAGATAGAAGAATGCAATCACTGACGTATCAACAAAACTGTCAGATTCAGAAATGCAAGACGAAACATGGCTAACCCCGCAAGATATCAAACATCGAAGAAACGCACCATAAACCCTGTCAGCGTCCGGGGCTCACAACTCACATAACCCTGTCGACATCCAGGCTCACTCTGTGACCCGACTGATCTCTCCAAGACACTGCCTATTCAAGCATGCAAGGAAGCTGAGTACAGCAAGAGGATCATCAAGATCTGATGTAGCTGCCACGCTGCGTCACGCTCAAGTGTCAATCAGCCATCCTACCCTGCCATCCATCCTCACCGACTAGAAAGGAGATCAGCCACTTGATCTACACCAACCCTCCGCAAAACCAGTATTCCAGCTCGCCACACCTTCTAGAAGCCCGCCCCTTGCTTCATGATTTCATCCTTCATCCTTCGTCACTCCTGCCCCGCCACCCGCCACCACCCCGCATTCCTCACAACCCACATTCCACTCCTCACGCCCATCGCCTACCACCTACATCCATACCATACCAACCTTCCCCTCCCACCAAACAAACAACCGCATACAAACCCGCACAGGCCTCAACAGCAGCCGCACAGACGCAGCCGAGCCCACCGCGCCGAGCCCACCCGTCCGCAACCGCACACACCGATGTCCAGCGTGCGCACAAGCCCAGCAGACCACGCCAACGCACGGCCCGTAGCCCGCGCGGCCAGTAGTGGCTGTGTCGAGCTAGAGCCCTGCCTCATCCGACGCCTATTTTAATCTCGCGCGCACATCACTTACGCTCTGCCCCAACGTTACGTATGTACGTCGTATCTACCCGTAGCCATGTCGTAGACGCTCACGGCCTGTGCCCCTGCCACGGAACCGTCGCGGGCTCGGCACGCCGGGGATGCGCGTGGATAGGCGCGGTTTATGTCCGAGGCAGGGAGCGCGGCGTGGGAGACGCTGCGGCGGACGAAGGCATCGCGACAAGGCCGAGAGAGAGAGCGGCAACCTGTCGCCCCTAGCGAGAGAAGAAAGGCGCACTTGGGCTGTGCATAAAGTTGTGATCGTCGTGGTGTTCGTTTCTGTGCGCGTGTGCCTGGTGCTCGGACGTGGTCTGCGCGCCCCGTCACGCCTTGCCACGCCTTGTCTCGCCTTGGCACTGGACTTCAGGTGCCGAGGGTGGCAATGTCCTTGGTAGTGGGCCTGGGGGAAGCGAGTGCGAAACTAAACTACACAGTAAACGTAAGCGGCGAATGGAACAAACGCTATGGATGATCATGTCTTGTTTATCGCTACGTAGGTACTAAGACGAAAAAGCAGATAACTAATGGGTGAACGATTGGATATTTATACAACGAATGGAACTGACCGGCCCTTTGGACTCGCTAGATATACATCCGCCCGGTGATACAGGAGATGTATAAACGTAGCTTCGGGTACGCGGAGAATATGCCGAAATGCATTAACAAGAAACAGGAAAGCAATCGTCCAGTAAGAAGCAAGTAGCAAGTAGCAGCAAGCAACATCGTAGTAGCCGAGACAGCCAGCAGTCATGACGCAAAGCCTCCGAAATCCCTGCCACTATCGAAATATTTTTGGCTATGGAAAACACGAGACATGGGAAACGTATGGCCATAGCGCATTTACCAGGAAAAGGCCTCCTCGAAGAAATCAACGTTCCAACGAGTCTGTCTGGTACGAACCGCAAAGCGGACGTCGTCAGCCAAGGAACCCGTACCGCAGACACTGACAGCCGCGGCACCGACACCCTCCATCATCTCCGCGTCGACGAGAGACTGAATGTTGGGCTTGCCAGGGAACATCTGGACGGAGCTGGAGGGGCTGTGGATTTCCTTGGTGCTGCGCGGGCGCGTGACGAACAGGAGAATCTTCAAGCAGTCGCGACGCTGCGGCATGCTGAGAATCTCAGTCATCCAGGGCCGGATCCACTCGAGGTGCTCGGGCGAAGAGATGACCCAGACGAGGGTGATGCGGCGAATGGCAGCCGTCTTCTTGTCATAGGCATCGACGAGGTGGCGCACATGAGGCGTCTGGTGAGTGATGCCAATACCGGCGGCGAAGAGCATGACGGTGCCGTAAGAGGTAAGATCCTGGTAGCCTGGAAGAGTTAGTCCGCGAACCAACACCAACATAGAATAGCACTCAAACATACCGTAAGGACCCTCGACCAGAGCCGAAGAGGTGAATTTGCCGTTGGGCGTGGCCTGGGCCTTCTTGAACAGAGTGTCGGTGAAACCAGTACGGCGGCGGACGAGAAGGCTAATGGTCGACTTGCGCGAACCAGCTCCCTCATGAGAATCCATGGCAATGCCCTTCTCCTCACTCCAGACCTCCTCGTTGTCGCTCCACGCAAGGGAAAATGGGTGGCTGGTCCACCAACCAATGGAAGGCATGTACAGGTAAATGTGCTGACCAGTCCTGAACTTAAAGGGACGAGCCATCTTGAGGTCGATGCGAAGGCAGTCACCGGGAAGGATCTCGACCTCGGCCTGGGTACCGCCATTGCCAAAGTTGCGAATGGCAATCAGGAACAGACGAGCGAAGCGCTCAAGACACCACAGAGCCAGGACGGCTTGAATGATCTTGAGGTGGGGAAGCTCGCCGGACTGGCAGTGAACGTACACACCGGCGAGACCAAGGGCGGCGAGGAAGACGTGGAAGTGAAGGAAGATCTCGTAAAAGGCGTGGCGCACAATGGAGCAAGCCTGGATGAAGATGACCAAGAAGGAAATAGTACCCTATATCGTTAGCTTGGCCCGGACAATCATGTCTACAATACTTACAATAGTACCCCACAGGATGAACTGGCTTTCACCAAGCTCGGCACCGAAGACAGCCCAACCACTCTCATAGACCATGGGGCAGAGGAAGGCCAGGGTGTGGCAAAGAGCCTCGAAGATGACAATACGGCCAATCCAACGATGAATGAGGTTGAAGGTATCGAAAGAGATACCGCAAAGCTTGATGAAGGGGTTGTTGCGACCGGCCAGGAGGAAAAGCGGAAGCATGTTCATGACGCAAAGCACACCGGTACGGTTGCGCAGAACCTTGGAGATGGCCGTCTCGGTGGACCAGTCGATCCAGAGGACGCAGAAGGCGACGTTGGTAGCAAAGTATCCAACCAGGTAGATCATCTGCAGGCGACCGGGAAGCGTACCGACGTTGACGGCATTGGACATCTTGAACTCCTTGTGGTGACGGGTCCGGAGGAGAGGAGCATCGAACAGATAACGCTTGAACTTGCCGTACAGGTCGTTGGGAGTGTGGAAGTAACGCTGAGCCGGCTGGTTGAGACAGGCGACGCCACGGACGTAGCGCACAAAGGTGATGCCGGCCGTGTAAGCCATGAGGGCGGTGATGCAGGCCAACCAGGTCCAACCAATGTAGTAGGAGAGCGCAATGTTCTGGTTGACGAAAATCATCCAGGAGGGCTCGGCGGCGACGCCGGAGGCCATGGTGACGAGCCCGAGGGCCAAGAGGTTAGCGGAAACCATGATGATGTACTGGAACGGCCAGAGGTGAACCTCGAAGTTGAGGTAGTGTTGAGGTTGTGAGCGAAGGTTGACGATCTACTTGGCCAGCAGTAGACGTGTAGGGAATGGGTGTAGCGAGTGTGGTCCCGGACTTTCTTGCGAGCAAGTCAAAGAGGCGGGGGGTAATCAGGTCAGGGAGACTTGGGCAGTGTTGTGATTGACGAGTGCCAAGGTAGCTCACAACGTAATGAGCAAGTCGTAATGACCAAAACCTGATGACGAACGAAAGCAAAGGGTCGTGAAGAGAAAAGGCGACAGCCACCAAAGGGCAAGCCGAGAGAAGAGCAAGTAGGTGAATGGGACGTCGCGCGACTGGCGGCGACGAGAGAATGGGGGAACGACGAGGAGAAAAAGGGAAGAGGAAAAAGTAAAAAGATCGGGATCAACGACGACTTAAAGAAATCATTGGCGATCCCAGAAGGAGCGGAGGTTGGAAGGTTTGCGGTTGATTGATGTGGCCGGCAGCGGAGAAAAAGCCAGGGCGGCTGCAGCAGTCGATGGCGTCGCTGCGTCGCCGCGGCCCCCCACACGCCCCTGGAGCGCCGATCGCCGCGCATTGCGGGCCCCGGCGGGTCTTGGGCGCTTCAGCCAGGCCCGATTGGCCTGTTGTCATGCGCTGAAACGCCAGCCCTGACTCCTGGGTTTCACTCGACGACGCGTTGCCCGCCAGCACCTCCTCCACCAAGCCCAGCATCCTTTCCGTGCCAAACGCGCTGGAGACTCCGGGCCAACGGCTCCTCGCATCCTCTGCCAGCGCGTGACTCGGCCACGCGTGACAGCCACCGCCTTCCGTCACGTTCGACATCCGTCTGGCATCTGTTTGATTATGCAAATCTGAAGCCTGTTTCTCGCCTCTTCCTTCATTCATGTTGCCGAGTCAGCGCCAAGTGCGTACCTGACTATCGCTCCGATGCAAAGGAACCTCTGCTGGGCGCTTCTTCCGTGCCTGCTGCTCCTCACTGTCATCTACTCTGCTGCCATCCGACGCCCCGGCGCCATCTGTTCATGCATCTCGATATGAAATGCCCCATCTGGCAACGCCTGTCTCAACCCCATGCCGTCCACCGTGGCACCCGGATCGACCCTGGCCGCTGGCTGCTACCAGGATGACCCTTCGGCCGAGATACGAGAGCTTGGAAATTCTGGTACTTGATCGCCTTGCCCTATATTGAACGTCGACTTTTATTTTTATGTGCAGACAGCTGCAGACGACGTCGACGGTTAAGCCTGAATTGCTCGTTGACCGTACTACATATATTTCTCTCGCTGTCAGCGGCAAGACTTCATCTGTCCCACTTGCTCAGCAGGGTGATTGGCTCCAGCGTATTATAGCCCAGCTGCCCAATTGGTTTTTACTAAACGAAGCGGTACGCCCGGACCCATTCCCCCGCCGAAACGCGCGCAGATTACTTTATTACACCCCGCTGGCCACGGCGTTTGTGCTTTTGCCCGCATAGCCCGCAGCCCGCAGCCCCAGCCCGCAATCTACAATGCGCTTCTGGAACCCACCACTCAAATGGCGGCCCCTTAACGCGCGATAAGCTTTAACTAAGAGGCGTCCTGTCCCGCAAGTCTTGCAGATTCGCGCTGCATGGACAACGTGCGCCAGGCCCGTCCGGCGGCACACGGAGCGGACGGCTTGAGGCGGCGGAACCAATCAGCTTCCGTCCTGTTTTCGTGTTGCAGCCTCCTCCCATCTCGGCTGATGTTGCCCCCGTGAAATTCGCTGCTGGCACGTCATCGTCCATCCTCACACCTGCCGCGGCTCTGCCAAACGCTGCCTGTGTCGAGGGCCGTTTTACCGCTGATTGACAAGACACAACTCCAACACAGACCTCACATTCGGCACTTCATGCTCCGCTTCGAGCTTCCTCGCCATCTGCCGGATCGCTGCCTTGCGCAATCCAGACTATCTGCACGTGACTTGATGTATCCGGTTAGCGCCGTTGTATGGCGCCGCCGATTGTTTGTTTACTTTCAGCTTTGCCGTGAACTCATCCGCAACGACGTATACACTGCACACACTGTACCCATCCTAGCCACCAACCCCCTCTACATTCTACACCATGGCCTACAATCCGCGCATGAGCACGGTGGGCCACTCCAATCCGCGCGCCCGCCAGCAAGAAGAAGACTCGTTCATGACATTGGTATGTCCACCGATCTATCAACGACACCGCTATCACTCGACACCGCTAACAAGTGCAGCCTGATCGCGAAATCGCATCATGCATCAGCGACATTGGCATCAACTTCTCCACGGCCGATCTCCAGAAACCCAACCCGCAGCAAATCCAAAAAGTCTTTGAATGGTTCGCCGAGCTGCTCATGAATACCACTCGCGAAACAGTGGCCCCCGCCATGAGAGCTGCTGCTGAGGACATGGTTGGCCCCGACTCTGAGCGCATCTTTACCGCCGACACTCGGGACTTGATGGGTTTCTTCATCATCATGAGGAAGTTGTTGCTCGAGGTAAACACCCCAATACCCCGCAACCTTTCTTTGCACCCGCTAATTCCAGCAGTGCGGCATCAGTGACTTTACCTTCCAAGACCTGTACAAACCCACGCGCGAGCGCCTGGTCAAAATCTTTTCGTACATCATCAACTTTATCCGTTTCCGTGAGTCGCAAACCAGCGTCATTGACGAACACTTCAACAAGTCGGAGCGCACCAAGTTGCGCATCGAACAGCTTTACAA
Source organism: Aplosporella prunicola CBS 121167 (assembly GCF_010093885.1). Lineage (NCBI taxonomy): Eukaryota > Fungi > Ascomycota > Dothideomycetes > Botryosphaeriales > Aplosporellaceae > Aplosporella > Aplosporella prunicola. The sequence continues at coordinate 166,941 of NW_022983547.1, forward strand.
CGAGAACCAGGACAAGGAAGCGCATTTGGCCGATCTGGAGCGCAACCGCAAGGCCACCGAAGACAAGATGAGGGCAAAGGAGAAGCGGCAAAAGGAACTCAAGCAGCGTCTGCTGGACCTCAAGATGGGCCAGGAAAAGGTGGTTGAGAAGCTGGAGATGGTCAAGGAGGACCAGCGCCGTCTGAAGGAGCTCCTCGAAAACAAGACCGAAGCGACCATGATTGTGCGCCAGGAAGCCTCCAAGTTACGCCCGTACACGACGCAATCGCCCGCCGTGCTCGAAGCCTCGCTCAAAGACCTCAACGCGAACCTTACCGCCGACAAGGCTGCCATTGAATCCCTTGACAGACGCAGCCGCTCCTTGCAGACTAGCAGTGACACTTTCGGCGCCGTCGCAGCCGATGTGGCAACATGCACGCGACTACTGACTGACCTGGCCGGAGACCTGCAGCGTGAGGAGGAGGAGCTGGCCAAGGCGGCGCGGCACCGCGATGCGCTGAGCGAACGTAGTAACAACGTGCGCGACGTCGAACGCCAAGAGAAGCTGCTCCAGAAGCAATTGAGCAATGTGACTGCGCGGACGGACAAGCTGCGTAAGGGCGCGGAAGACAAGGCCGAGGCGGCGCGGGTGCGCATGGAGGAGCTGAAGGCGGTGCACAAGCGCTTGGCAGAGGAGCGGGGAGAAAAGGGACGGGACATGGAGAGGCGGCGAGTACGGATTGAGCAGACGGAGAAGAAGGTAATTTTTCCTGATGACGTTTTTATTGATCAGAGCTAACTATCCCAGATGGCCGACCTCAAGGAAAACATTGAGAATGAAGTCCACTCGGCGCATGACGAGTACCTGAAGATGGAGAGCCATATCCGGCTGTACATTAAGGAGATGGAGCAGAGCATCTAAATCTTCCTCTTCTTTCTCTCTCTCTCTCTCTCTTTCTCTCTCCACGCACGTGTTACGTCCAGGGTGGTTTCAAGGGTCCCCGGAGCTCGGCGTTATATTAGGAGATACCATTGTCATATTTCTGTCTTCGCTTTTGCACACTGCGCTTCACCTGCCCTGTCGCCTCGCGTCATGGTGCTGGGATTCTGCAATATTCAAATGCTTGCAATTATCAGTCACACCTGCGAACATCCAAGGTCTAGACACGATGAGACATTCACCCGCCAAAAGTTGCCGTGATTCTACACTCGTTGCAACGATGAAGCACCTCCAAACTCAGGGTTTCGTACAACCCAGAACCATGCACGGTGCCCCTCGGCGTCCGCGCGGCAAGGTTTCGAGGGCGTCTCGACTCATGTCTGACCTTAAGCTGTTGAGAATCATGTGTTCTCGGGAAGAGCGGTGGGATGTACATGCTGCGTCGTCGGTATGGAGTGCGTGGAAAAAGTAGAGGTGATAGCAATGAGATATCACTTTGTCCCAGGTGATGTGATAGCTACTACGCTAATGCTGTCCAACCAGCAACGCTCTACTTTGGAGCTTAGTAGTCTACACTAAAGCGCAACTTGCCAGATGTGTACCTATCCAACCTGCCCGCCCAAACCTGAACCGGGATAGCGCGCATAGGCCTAAACTGCACTCCCTCACTACTCACCGATCACAAGCATACCGCATACCCCAATCCGAACAGGCACGCCTCCACCCGCACCTCATTCCATTCTCCCAGAAGCAACGGCGTAGTAACGCGCGCCGCGTCTACGTACATACCCCTCCCTTCGTTCCGCACACCACCAGACCTGTCGGCATCCACATCCATTCTCATCGCGAAATTACGTGAGGTAGCCACGCAGCAGCCAACAGCCAGCCAGCGCCAACCAAAGCAAGCCAACAGCCACGCAGTCAGCCAGCCAGCGGCCAGCCACCCAACGCAACAAGGCCGCTAACACGAGCTCCCGCCCAGGAACCGGGCGCATCGGTGCCAAGACGGTGAGACGGCAGGCTACCCCAGATTGAATTGCGGCGCTTTCCACCATTTCTGCCATCCTTCACCGCCAGGCCCGCTGAGTCCTGACCCGTCGCGAATCATCTGCTGGGTACCGCGGCAACAAGCTCGCTGCCGTCTGCGCATCACATCTTCAATCGCCCGCCATGGCCGCCGTATGTCGTCGCCCCTACAGCACCATGCCTCATACTAACCATACCCCAGCCCATAACCACCGTCGCCGAGAGCAAAGAGCTCAGAGGCCTCAACCTCATCGCAGCGCACTCGCACATTCGCGGCCTAGGCGTCGAGCCTGACACGCTCGAGCCCAAGGCCGCGTCGCAGGGCCTTGTTGGTCAGGAAAAAGCGCGCAAAGCTGCCGCCGTAATACTGCAGATGGTCAAGGACGGCAAGATTGCTGGTAGGGCCGTCTTGATCGCCGGACCGCCCAGCACTGGCAAGACGGCTATTGCCATGGGTATGGCTCAGTCGCTGGGCGCCGACGTGCCGTTCACCATGCTCGCGTCGTCCGAGATCTTCTCGTTGGAAATGTCCAAGACGGAGGCTCTCACTCAGGCTTTCCGCAAGTCCATTGGCGTGAGGATAACCGAAGAGAGCGAGGTGATTGAAGGCGAGGTCGTGGAGATTCAGATTGACAGGAGCGTGACGGGTGTATGTATACCTGGCAGTTTCGCGGGCAGCAACTAACAAAATCGCGGCAGAGCAACAAACAAGGCAAGCTCACGATCAAGACGACCGACATGGAGACGGTCTACGACATGGGCACCAAGATGATTGATTCCATGACCAAGGAAAAGGTCATGGCGGGAGACGTCATCTCCATCGACAAGGCGTCGGGCAAGATCACGAAGCTGGGCCGGTCGTACACGCGTTCGCGCGACTACGATGCCATGGGCGCCGACACCAAGTTTGTACAGTGCCCGGACGGCGAGTTGCAGCAGCGGCGCGAGGTGGTGCACACGGTCAGTCTGCACGAAATCGATGTCATCAACTCGCGCACACAGGGCTTCCTGGCGCTCTTCTCGGGCGACACGGGCGAGATACGGCAAGAGGTGCGGCAGCAGATCAACACCAAGGTGGCCGAGTGGAAAGAGGAGGGCAAGGCGGAGCTGGTTCCGGGCGTGCTGTTCATCGACGAGGTGCACATGCTCGACATTGAGTGCTTCAGCTTCGTCAACCGCGCGCTCGAGGACCAGCTCGCGCCCATCGTCATCATGGCCAGCAACCGCGGCACCACGAAAATCCGCGGCACCGACTACACGAGTCCGCACGGGCTGCCGCTCGACTTCCTCGACCGCGTCGTCATCGTGTCGACGCACGCGTACCAGCCCGACGAGATCCGCCAGATTCTCGCCATCCGCGCCCAGGAGGAGGAGATTGACCTCTCGCCCGACGCGCTGGCCCTCCTCACCAAGGTCGGCCAGGAGACGAACCTCCGCTACGCCAGCAACCTCATCACGACCTCGCACCTGCTGGCGCAGAAGCGCAAGGCGGCCGAAGTCAGCATCGACGACGTCCAGCGCGCGTACCTGCTCTTCTACGACCAGGACCGCAGCGCAAAGGTAATGATCCATTCTCCCTACTACCAACCCCCGCTAACGCATCGTCCGTAGTTTGTCGCAGAGTTTGAAAAACGCCTCATTGGCGGCTCAGGCGCAGTCACGCTGTCTGTGCCCAACGGCGGCGGCGACGACATGGAACTGTCGTAAGGTAGACGCAGCGCGAGCGGCGCGCGATGACGGCGGTGGCGAGCGAGGCAGTGTACGGGACGTGCATGAAGCGGCTGCATTCCAGGCAGCGAAAAAAGACGGTATGGCGTTATGGGGGAAATGAACCGGTACATGGGCTGCGGCGTGCGCGGCCGCGACTAGAGTAGGTGGTGCCTTGCCGTGGCGGAGCGGAGCGGGCGGTCGGGCGGTGGCACTTGTCATGCACGTAGTATGTATGGATTTGGATGTGGAGGTGGCTGAGGTCGTTGTGTTGTTGGTGTTGGTTGCTTTTGCGATCGCTCGTGCTGCGATGCTATGCGGGAAACGATAGTCGCCTGCTATGCCATGCCATGCTATGCCATGTCTGCTGCATGTACGTGTATGTACCTACATGCGGCCGCTGCCGGTGTGGGTTTCTGTCATCTGGTCCCCTACCGTACGCCGAGGTATATATGTACGTACATACATACATATATGCGCGCACGCCGTCCTTTTGTCTGCTTCCCTTCTTTGTTATTTTTCTTTTTTCTTTTTGCTGCCTGCCCGCCTGACCGGTGGGCTGGCTGGCTGCACATCCACATCCACCTCCACACCACAGCATATACGCACACACAGCATGCATACCTACATGCACGCACATACGCACAACCAGCCGCACCCGCTTCCCCGCGCTGCTGTCCTCTGCTCCCCGCTCTCCCCCGCGCGCGCTGTACGTGCATCGTCGATCGGTGCGCGGATTTGCGATCGCGATCGAGATCGAGTATGTAGGTATGCGTGTAGGCAGGCGGTGGGAGAAAGGCGAGTGCTGGCCTATATGCTGGGCCCCTAGAATACATATTGAAGCTGTGTATTGCACACACAAGCAGGCAAGAAAGCAAGAAAGAAAGCAAAGACACAGGTTGAGGCACGCACGTATGGGACGATGTCTACGCCTCTGCTGCTGCTGCTGCTGCTGCTGCTGTTGCTGCTGGTGGCGTGGTTGTGGTTGGGTTGAGGGCTGTTGAGGCGTGAGGTGTGGGTGGGTGGGTGGGCCGGTGGATGGATGGTGGGTGTGCTACTTGCTTTACTTGCTTTACTTTGCCTCTGCGTCCTTTGCTGTCTCTGTGCTTGATGCTCGATGCCGCCACCATCGCCGTCACCGTCACCGTCACCGCCCTCCCATCCCGTCGTCATCACTCACTCACTCATTCTCATCATGCCATGCCTGTGCCCGTGCCCGTGCCTATAGGTGGCGTGTACATCGTACATCCGCTTTACGCTTACATACATCCGCGGCGCGGAGAGGGAGAGGGAGAAGGAAGGAGTATTGGCTTGTATTGCGCGCTAGTGCTGTGCTGTGCTGTGGCTTGCGTGCTTGCGTGCTTGCTTGTGTATGTATGTACGGTACGGCACAGTGCGTGCACGCACTCACTGGAGGGAGGGGGAGGAAGCAGAGATGGGGTGATTGCGGCGGGGGGTGTGGGCTTGTGGTGTGGTGCGGTTGGGGAGCGGTGAGCAGTGGGCAGGAGATGAGAAAGAAGAGGGGAAGCGTAGGAGAAAGTAGGAGAGGACAGGAGAGGGAGCAGACAGTGGATGGGTAGGTGGGTGCAGTGATTACCCAGTGCTTGCGGGTGCAGTGTAGATAGGGTTTTGATCCTCTTCATTTGCCGTCCGTTGTGCTAGCAGTGGCAGTCTCTTTTCTTTCTTTTTGCATGTCGAGTTGAGAAGAAGAGAAGGACGAGAAGGACAAGACAAGATAAACCCACCTACCTCTCCACTCACACCCTCACTCCCCCCCTCACTCACGCACACAAACGCAACCACTCACAAAAAACACATACATGCATTCACCCAACCCCTTGCCCATACCATCCCAACCACCCCAACCATCACCCCCATCCCTCCCAGTTCATGTCTTTAAGCCGTCAATACGTACGTACGACCCTTCTTCCATTCCAATCCATTCTATATGCACCCCCCTTTCTCCATCGTCAATCCATCATCAATCAATCAAGCCATAAATATGATCTCGTCTCCTCTCTCTCTCTCTCTCTCTCTAGGAACCGAAACGGCAAACAACGACGACGACAACAACAGGTAATGGTGCCATAGGGCTGTGAGTGGCGGATAGGAAGCGGGTAGGTAGCCAGGTAGGTAGGGAGGGAGATAGACAGTAGGGTGGGGTAGGCTGGCGCGTCTGGGGGGCTGATCCCTTCCCAGCCCGTGGGGCTGCGAGGTGCTGCCTGCTGAGCTGATGAGGCGGACAGGCAGACAGGCAGGCAGACGAGCGGCCAGATCGAGCAGAGCAAGAAGAGAAGAGAAAAGAGTCGCAGCAACAGCCGCAACTTTGATCTCGTCCTCCCCCCACCCGCACCCCACAAACCCCAACCCAACCCCACAACACACCCCCAAGCCCACCATCTCCCCAACTTCTTCCTTCTAGAACGGGAACCCGCCCGAGAACTGGGCGCCCCTGCCGCGCCCGCCAAACCCACCACCACCCATACCGCCCATACCGCCAAAGCCGCCTCCCATACCCCCGCCCATCATATTGAACAGCATCTCAGGGTCGATCTGGACGCCGCCGCCCATGCCGCCCATGCCGCCGAACCCGCCGCCCATGCCACCGCCCATCATGTCCGAGGGGTCGATGAGGTCTTCGCCGCTGTCGTAGCGCGCGCGCTTCCTGCATGTCTGTTAACATCTCTCCTGCTGCGCACTCGCTCGCTCCTACGTACTGAGAATCGCTCAAGGTCTCGTAGGCCTCGCCAATGTCCTTGAAGCGCTCGGCCGCGGCCTCGTCGCCCTGGTTCTTGTCCGGGTGGTGCACTATGGCCAGCTTGCGGTAGGCCTTTTTGATCTGCGTCTCGTCGGCGTCCTTGTCAACGCCGAGAATCTTGTAGTAGTCCTTGCGCTTGCTCTTCTTGAGCTCCAGCTCCGCGTTGCGAATCTCCTTTTGGATGTTGGGCTCTCCCGGGTTGGCGTCCTTGACGGCGTTGAGCTCGCGCACCGCCTCTTCCCAGTTGCCCATCTCACCCAGCGCCTTGGCCTTTGTCTTGCGCGCCTTGACGTACGTGTTGTCGAGCTCGTATGCGCGAGTGGCATCATCCACGGCCGGCTGGTAGTTCTTGAGCTGTTTGCTGTTAGCACTGGTCTGTCATTCAATACGCCAGTCCCACCTTGATGTTGCAGAGCGCGCGGTTCTGCAGAATCTTCGAGTTGGTGCCCTTGTTCATGGGATCCACCTCCAAAGCCTGCGTGTAAACGTCCACGGCCTCCTGGTACTTTCCGCTCTTGAACAGCGAGTTGCCCTCCTCCTTCATGCGACCCAGCTTCTGCACTGTCCGCAACCACTTGACCGCATCCCTAAAGTCCGGATCGCAGTTCAGCGCTTGACGGAAGTGCGAAATGGCCTTGTCATCGTCGCCCTGCGCGTACAATGCCCGTCCCCGGAGCACCAGCGCCTCGGGGTCCTGGCTGTTGTTCCGCAGCAGCGTCATGGCCTGGCTCAGAGCCTCGCCGAGCGCGTTGGCGTTGCCCATTTTCAGGTACGCCTCGCCCTTCATCAGCCTCCACTTGCGCGGCACGCTCACGCCAGCTCCGAGGCCGCGCTCAGCCGAGTCGAGCGCGTGGATGACCAGCGAACCAGAAGTGCCCGTCCGCAGCTGATCGTCCGCCTGGTTCAAGTGCTGGAGCATGGCCTGAGCGGCCGCCTTGTCCTTGGCGCTCGCCTCTGCCTTGTTGTACACATCAAGGGCATCCTCCGGACGGCCCAGGCTGGTGTAGACGCGCGCTAACCTGTGCTGAATCTTGACATTGTTCGGCTCGAGCTCGTCGGCAACCTTGCAGTCGTCCAAAGCCTCGACGAAGCGATTCGCAGAAATCAGAGCGGCGGCGCGGTTTGACCGGTAGGTGGCGGACTTGGGGTCGGCCTCAATGGCTGGGAAGGGTCAGAAATTTTTTCAAGGCGTGATACAAGTCCAGAGCTGCATGTGCACCACACAAACCGTAGCAAAATCTTACCCTTGGTGTACTCCTTGATGGCCTTGTCGTACTCCTTTGCCTTGAAAAACTTGTTACCGGCGGCCTTGCAGGCCTCGGGGTCGACAGCATCGGCCTGGGGCGGCGGGCTGGTAGGGGTCCTGTGTGGGGGTGGCGGAGGAGCAGCCTTGTCGCCGTTGGTTTCGGCAGAGCCGTTGGCCGGTGCGGGCGAGTCGGCGTCCATGGGGGAGCTGGGCGGCTGCTGTTGATCGCTCATGGCGGACAAGACGGACAGCCTGCGGCGCTCTTCGGGCGGGAGGTTGAGCGGGTGGGTGTTGCGGTCAAAGGTGGAGGAGCGGGAGAAAGACTTCTTGGAGGGCGACGACGAGTCAGGTCGGCGATGACGTTCGGAGCGGTGGTCTTTTGCGCTGGGCTTGCTCCGTCTTTCGGGCAGCGACGTCGACGAGGCCGAGTGTCGCGGCGAGTGATGATGCGTGGGCGAGCGATTCGGGGAAGCAGGCTCAGCCTCGTGGTTGGTCTTCTTCTTGGAAGTTTTTGTGAAAATGCCCTGCAGCACCATCGGGACGGCTCTACTAGTCGAGGGCGGTGGGCGGGACGCTTATTCAGGGCGCACCGGGCTGGCGGGCGTTCTGGCGGCGGAATTCTGAGTAGCTGCGAGGCCTTGGGGTGGGCGAGGCGGTTCGTAGGGCGTTCATGGCGGCTTCGGGAACCTTCCACATGTCAAGCGCCGACTCCAATGCATCCAATCGTAGCCATACAAAATTACTATTACCACTTATTAATCTAGTTACTACAGCCTATCCATCTAGACCATGCTCCGCGCCATGCTCGTCTTCCGCTTCTCTGCAAAATCAAATTCCTCAACCCCCGCCGCCGCCGCAACCGGCTGCAAGCCCGTCGTACAGTTGGGGTCGTTGTTCAGGCGCGTGCCCACCGCCGTGACGGTCAGACGACGACCTAACTCGGTCGACTGCTGCTGCTGCTGCTTCTGCTGCTCCGGCCTCTCCTCCAAACGCAAAACAACCTCGACGGCCTTCTCGTCCTCAATGACCTTGGGGTGACGCTTGGCAAAGTAGCGCGCGTACTTGTACAGCGACCAGTAGCAGCTGGCGACGTTGATGAACGTAAGGACAATCTTGTAGGGCATGTAATAGAAAATCAAAACACTCCATGCGACGCGCTCCTTCTTCAGACGTAGATGAACCTCGTTGAAGATGACAACGTTGATCAGATACAGGACGACGGTGGATGCGAGGAGATAGCCGCAGAAAGAAGGTCTAACGATAAAAGAAATAGGCAGCACAAAAGGCGTAAGAAGATACAAAAGCGTCTCGTAAACCTAAAGATCATTAGTTCATGCACATAATATATCAAGGTATAAGGAACTCACCTCCTGGAACACAAACAGCTTTGCGCCAATCTCCCACCACCCCAGGTTCCAGCTGGTCAGGATATAGGCCATATCGTACCACATGCCGTTGACGAAGAAAAAGTTCCAACGCATGAACCGTTGCTTGAAGATGGTCATCTCACCAAAGCCTCCACGAGACCCGCCACTGCTGAAGAAAACGGCAGGCGGCGTCTCGGTCTCGACAAACACAGAAGTGCACATCTTGATCCGACCACCAAGACGGCGGCAGCTGTGTCCAAAGAACCAATCCTCAGACACGCTGAAGCCAGGGTGGTCATGGAAGGTCTTGATCAAGAACTCACGGTCCCACAACGAGATGGCACCATGAGGGAAGGTGGCGGAACCAATCTTTCCTGCAAGAGCACGCTGCAGGCCAGAAATCTTGTACTCGAGATCCTGTGCCTGTTGGCAAAAGGTTCCCTTGGAAGACTCAGGCCCAACAGACTTGATGGTGTAACCAATGCATTGAACCTTGCCCGTCAACCTGTCACTGACAATGGGAAAGTTGGGTGGCAGAGCGCAGTCATCGTCGATGAGGAGGACATCCTTGAAGCCTTTGGCAGCGTAGGCACCAACAAACTGGGCCACAATCTTCGAGCCAACAGGAGACCAGACATGGTTCACACCATAAGGACGGCAGACCTCCTCGGTGTTGTCGAGTGGCGTCGGAGAATTGCCGTTGGCAATGACGAAAATGTTTTGAGGAGGGAAGATCTTGACGGCAGCCTCTAGCGTTTTGGCAATGAGGCCGGCAGACTTGTAGCAGGGAATCAGAAGAGCAGTGTTGGCCACACCAGGGGTCTGCATCAGGTCATAGCCTTCGGGGTGGTTCGGCATTGGTGGATCCTTTTCGAAAAGGACGAGCAGTGGCGAAAAGGCATACAATGCGGCCAGTCCGATGGTGATAGCATAGCCACCCTCAATGACGAACTTGTTCTGGACCACCCACCACAGCCAGTAGACGGCGCCCTTCCAGAGGGGCAAGCCAACCAGGACCAGGTAGATGAAGATGATGAGAAAGGTATAAAAGGCGTACTCGAACAGGTACTGCACCCACTGCTTTCGTTGCAGCTCAGTTCCTCTTTGCTTGGCCTTCTCGTACACATCGTACATGCTGCTTCGCCGCACATTCTGGACCACCTCTTGTGCCGTCTGCTGCACTGCAGCTGGTATGACGGCCGTTACCACACGGGTGATGGTTCCTCTGCGCTGCAGACCATCCGACCCCTCAGCCTGAGTGGCCTGTGTCTGTACTCGTGCAGCATCAGAGCCAAACTCCGGAGCCGCTGGATCCTTCTCATCATCATACGAAGCAGAAGATTCACTGCTGCTGCCGTGGAAAGAGTAGTTGTTCAGTTGGTCGTAAAGAGAGCTTCTCGAGGTTTCGACCGATTCGGGCCTGTGGGTGGCGGGCTGAGGCTTGGGGCGGAAAGACTCATGGCTGGAGGTACTGCTCAACGACGTAACCTCCCGGCGAGTGGTAGGTTGGCTTGGCCTCCTCTGGGGTTGCGCTCTGGTGGTGCGGTTGTACCATCCGGTGCTGGCTGCACGGAAGAGGTTTGGCCGTAACCGCTGCGTCTGGGCCTGAGCAATGTTCTGCACAGGGCCATCAGCGGCGTAGGTAGAGCTTCCGCGGTGGTCCAAGTTCCAACTGCGTCGGACACTTGCCATGCGGAGAAGATGCTCCGGGATGACGACATCCTCGACAACAGATTGGCCTTGTTGACGGGATCTTGAAACACTGGGTTGATGCTCGAGGGGAGTGGCCCGTGATTGTGCGTGTTGTTGTGACATGGTGTAGTATGAAAGAGTGTTTGAATGCTAGAGAAGTATGGGGTACGGATGGGTTGCACTCTATAATAAAGACTCCAGGAGTAGACTATCGGGACGCAGAATACGGACATAGTGTCTAGACTGTCGACTGCAATGATGTCAAAGAAAATCTCGAGAGGAGCTGAGATTAGCGCTGCCCACATAGGCAGTGACGAAAATGAGAACAAGCCTCCATCGTAGTACTATTACGGAAGCCTAGTGAGATTCTAAAAACATCTACAGCGTAGCATGGGGTAGCGTGCTTTGAGATTACTCTTTTAGGCAGACGGATAGAGAATCGGGTAACCGATGCATCAAAGGCGTACAAGTTCGCGCCTCCCTACGGACCGTGATCGTGGCAAAGAAGCACGACGTTTCACCTAATTGCCTGGCGAAAGAACTGCCGATTAGCTTACCACATCCATCTTACGGCCGCCATAATGGTGCTTCCGCTAATGCCAGGTACACATGTCCGAGCTTCGGAGGCGGCCGTACCTAAGCGGAGAATCGGAAAATAACAATTTTCTTTTTCTCCGCCGAATGATGTAGACAGCGTTGCTCCTAGATCGGAGGGTCCTGGTAGCCTTCCAGCTTAGGGAGAAACTCGGGTCTATAATTAGGCCATTATCGATTACTATCGATTACAATCATATACAATAATCAGGCCATTATACAGCTCCGTGGCTGAGGTACTATAGTCCATCAAGTTAGGATCTTGAAGAAGATACAGTGGGAGATGGGGATCCGGGCAATGGCCGTAGCCAGAGTTGACATCATTGGAGGCAAAGACTCTCTTAGCATGTTCTCGTCTCCCGTTGCCTGTCACTACGCCACAGCGTTAGCGATTGCCGCAAATGTGGATTCGGCAGTCGTAGGGCTCGGAGAAAGACTCGAAATGATTCGGGAGGTTGTCAGCAAGCGTGGTACCAATGTTGCCCATGTACGAGTACGAGATGGCCCAGTCTGGTACTATGGTGTACCAAACTTTTTCAGAGTCTGCAGAATCGAGCCCCAAGTGAGCTTCCATCTGCTCCCGCTAAGCTCTGTTTTGACCAGTGCGCTGCCGGATGCCATCGGTGGCCGACAATTCGTCCGCTAGTCGTCATAGAAGACCCAGACTGCATGTCAGAGGCGTGCTCTTGTTGTTCCAAAGAGAAGAGTATCCTCCTAAACGTCATAGTCCAATCGGCCAGTGAACTGGTGAAACAGCTGCGGGAGTGTTAGCATTCAAACACGTGCCGAAAGTCACCGGCGGTCGTTTGGTGGAGAAGAATTGTCAAGCATCTACCGCCGTTAGTGGACACAGTTTGTGTCCAGATCCCGCTAGTGGCCGGTGAGATTTCTCATGCGAGTGTACCGCACGTATTCCAAGCTCTTGAAAACTGCAACACCAAATCCCCTGAATCACTACCTACAACCATGACTCCTGGCGTTGCTTCCATCGGGGGCTCCAGCGTTGCAGTCAGGTTGACTAGATGGTCTATTTTTGTGTCGTAAATGCACCGCGGCAATAGTCAAGGTAACGTGAAGATGACTGCACAAACACGACATCAGATGGGCTGCACTCGGGTGTTCGTGAGGCTCATGAGCTGAAGAGGATCGACAGGGGCATCTTGTCTGAATCAGTCGGGAGGGTTTGCCATTTTGTTCTCGGCCATGGGGCTTGGGGCCAAGAACTGAAGAACAGGAGACGTTGAGCTCGAGTCGCAATATGAGTCTCGCTAGAGGTCCCAGCGCGGACCGCATGCGCATCCCTGTGTCGGTCGCCGTGTTCGTCATTCGGAACAAACGGCCATGATCCCCAGAGGCAAACACGCATCCTCAAGTTCGAGGAGCATGGACATGGAAACGTGGTTTGCCCTGGGGCATCTCTCCCACGTGACGCTATCGAAGCTCGAGCTGACATAGCTCCCCACCCACCCTCCGTGACCTCCCCCGACCTGCCACGACTCCCGCCACTCTCGAGGACCTCCGCTCCCTCTCCGTATACTGCACTAGCTGCTGCTGCGGATCCAGCTCGTCCTCGTAGCATCGGCACCGCGCAAGCCACGTCAGGTTGAAACTTTGTCGTGGCAGCCTGATCACGCCTTATATACGGGTTCATCGCCGCCCCGTTGCAGTTGCACCGCTGCCGACGAGCTGCGCTCCTCAGGGGCTCCTCAAGCTAGACACAGTTTCTGGGATCACCACCTTCACTACCGGGCCTGGCCGAAGCGAGGACGCCTTGATCCCAAGACCCCGCGCCTCCCGTACCGAGCTACCTCATCCCGCCGTGAAGCCAACCTCCTCTGAATCATACTCCATAACGTGCACCCTCTGCGGTACGTGACAACATTGGAACGCCATCCCCCTTTCCAAACGACGTTGGCAGAGCTCAAGCCCGCGACAAGATGGGCCTAACGTATAACGTCTACCTAAACTCCAACCGCATCTACGGTTGCAAGAACTGCAAAACGCACCTATCGAATCATGACGACATCATCAGTAGGGTTAGTACTCCAAAGCACCCCTTTGCCCTGAAGCGGACTAGCTATTAACTTGTCGACAGAACTTCCGTGGTCAGCATGGCAAGGCATACCTCTTCGACTCGGTCGTCAACGTCACCCAAGGCGAACCTGGCGAGCGCAACATGACAACCGGCAGACACATTGTACGTGACATCCAGTGCAGGCAATGCAAAGAGACGGTCGGCTGGAAATACGACAAGGCATATGAGGGTACGGAGAAATACAAAGAAGGCAAGTACATTCTTGAGGCGGAGCTGCTCTGCACGGTTACCTGAGGTAGCGGTGAAGAGCTGGCGTGGTATACTGTATTTAGACGGAGTTAGTGTTGCATGGAGTTCTGGAGTTCTTCGGGTCAAGTCCTTCAGGTCGAGCTCAGGCGAGTTCAGGCAAGTTCTGGTCGAATCTTCCGGCCATCAGGCGTTGCGATTTGGGCAACGGACAGGGTGGCAACCCAACGGCAACAGTCGCATGGAGTTGAGATGGTGCGCAACTAGCTTGGCTTGTGCTTTTCTGCTTATCAAGCTTCGAATTTCGGATTGCTGAGTCTGTTGCGCTGTGATCTACCGCGCTGCATCATGCGGGGTAACGCAAGTGGGTAATGAGGGGTGCAGCGTCAAGGCGGGACCCATCTCCAGCAATGGCATAACGCAGTCGATGCTCAAGACCGATATAAAAGCCGACATTGTGCTTAGCTTTAATCGCATACACAGATCGTGCATCTCATCTGTCCACCATCCCGATCTGTTCATCTTCCATCATCCCCACCTATCCACCATGCGTGTTGTCGTCTTCAGGCCCCAGTAAGGTTGTCATCGAAGACCTTCCAGTTCTCATTATCAAAGACCTACAGACAATCGTCAGGGTTGAATACACTGCGCTATGTGGTAACGAATTGCACGTGTTTCGAGGCCATCAACCAAGCCCAACAGAGTTCATCATGGGACATAATTTACAGGCATTGTGGAAGAGGTGGCCGAACAGATCAACCGGTCAAGAAAGGGGATTCAATCGTTAGCCCTTTCACCGTCTCTTGGTAGGTCTCCACACCTCCTTGGACAAAGTGCTTCTACCGTAGGGGCGAGACTCATCACGGTGCGAGAAATTCTTCTCTTCGATTCCACCGCACTGGATGGCGCGCAGAGTACGTGCGGGTGCCACTGGCCGATTCCACAGTCGTCAAAGCTCCACCGGAGATAGAAAAGAATGCACTCGTGCTCATGGCCGACATCTTCCCAACCGGCGGCTACTGCAGCAGCCAACGCCTTTCGTCGATGACGCAGGAAGAGATTGCGGGGTCGACGGTGGTGGTGATTGGATGTGGCCCCGTCGGCCTCTGCGCTCTGGTCAATGCGGAGGAGTACAAGCCAAAGCACCTCTTTGCGGTCGACAGCATCCAAAGCCGCTTGGACCTGGCGAAGAGCTTGGGCGCCGAGCCATTGAATTCCCAGACGGATCGAGAGGGGCTACAAAAAATAATCAAGGAGGTGACTCAAGGGCGCAGGGCGGAGGTAGTGATAGAGGTCGTGGGCCTTGAAGCTGGGTTTCGAGGTGCTCCGGCCGTGGGGCTTGATCAGCAATGTCGGCGTGCACAACGGTGAGGTAAGATGACTGGGCATGCGAACCATGGAGTCGCGCGCTAACGGCGATGGATACCCTGACGGAAAAACCTTAGGATCCAGATGCCTGTGCAGACGAGATTGCCACAGGCGAAACAGCATCTACTAGGCTTCATGTGGGACAAGATGATAGGACTGTCTGTTTGATTAGATGAAGACGCAAAGATAGTATTCAATTAAGACCATCCCTTACCGGGGCGGCGGTCTAGATATCATTCCATTTGCCTGACCAAGGGATCGACTGCATCAAGGGCGGTGATGCGGGCGGTTGGCCAGAGGAGGCTTGTGCGAGCCGGGATGGCGGGGACAAGCGAGCGAGCGCGGCCAGAAATGTGCGGCTGCTACAGCACCTTTGTGACTTCTCCACCTCCGCTTCCAGCCGTCACCACACTCTTCGACGACCTGCCTGCCATCGTCCAAGCTCTCTTCCCTCCCCCTCTACTCTCGTCCATCCGCACCCTCTTCCGCTCCTCCTCCCCTCCATCCCCGCGCTATCTCTCACTTCCGCTCCCGCCACAGCCCCGCCGCCACTTCCTTGCGAGAGAGCTCTGTACGTCCTGCTTGCTGCGCCCGTGGCTCTGTCGCAAACGCGTCGCTGACCTGACGCAGCCCTCGCCACCTCGCTCGCCCTCGCAATCCTCCCTCTGCACATCGCTCGAATCAATTGCGACAACTGTGCCGCGCCACCTGTAACTTCCCTTTGACTACTCGGTCCCACCTGTGTCTAGATATCCGCCCGCCATGTCTGCCGAAGAACTCAACGTCGCCACTTCCCCCCAGGACCTCGGCGATGTCCCCCAGCAATTCCAGCGCGTCAGCCTCGGCGACGACGGCGAGCCCATCGCCCGAACCGAGGAGGAGTACGCCCAGACCCAATTGACCTTGAGGGCCATTGTCTCGTCCAAGGAAGCCGGCGTCATCATCGGCAAGGCCGGCCAGAACGTCGCCAACCTGCGCGATGAGACTGGCGTCCGCGCAGGCGTCAGCAAGGTCGTCCCCGGCGTCAACGACCGCGTCCTCACCGTCACCGGCGCGCTCAACGGCATCACCAAGGCCTACCACCTCGTCGCCAAAGGCCTGCTCGAGGGCGCTCCGGCCGTCGGCATGGGTGGCGTGATCAACAACAGCGGCACGCACCGTGAGTTTTGCGATTCCTTGTCCCAGTCCCTACTCTTTGCCCGCATCATTGACGCGTCATTGTGTTCCCTGGTCGCCTGACTGACGCGTGAGCCTCGAATAGCCGTCCGCCTCCTCATCTCCCACAACCAGATGGGCACCATCATCGGCCGCCAGGGTCTGAAGATCAAGCAGATCCAGGACGCCTCGGGCGTGCGCATGGTCGCGCAAAAGGAAATGCTGCCCCAGTCGACGGAGCGTATCGTCGAGATCCAAGGTACACCCGAGGGCATCGAGAAGGCGACCTGGGAGATCGGCAAGTGCCTGATCGACGACCACGAGCGCGGCTACGGCACGGTCCTCTACAACCCTGCCGTCCGAGTCCAAGCCGGCACCGGCCCCATCAGCAACGGCTCCGGCTACGCCGGCGGCAGCCGTTCGTACAACCGCACCGGCCACGGCGCCGACTTCAGCGACGCGCCGCAGCAGTCGTACAACCGTCGCAGCGGCTCCGACGCGGCCAGTCGCCCGCCCATGCCCACCACGACCGAAGACGGCGAGGAGATTCAGACCCAGAACATCAGCATTCCCTCGGACATGGTCGGCTGCATCATCGGCCGTGGCGGCACCAAGATCAGCGAAATCCGCAAGAGTTCGGGCGCCCGCATCTCCATTGCCAAGGCTCCCCACGACGAGACGGGCGAGAGGATGTTCACCATCATGGGCAGCCCGAGCAGCAACGAAAAGGCCCTGTACCTCCTCTACGAGAACCTCGAGGCGGAGAAGATGCGCCGCAGTCAGGCACCCCAAGAATAAGTGGAGTGGCACGACTGTCCCTGTGGTTCCTACTCAGCTGGCTTGCCTAGCCAACCGCGCGCTAGCACGACGAAGATTTTCTCGAGTCGAACCCGACCATCGCCTGCGATCAGCGACTGCCGGTCTCTCCCTCCCACCGATTATACCAAAAGCAATTTCCTTAATGCTGCGACCGGTTCTGTTCTCGACTGATATCCGTCTTGCGAGTTGAGCGGTTACGACTTCATGATTAACGCTTTGATATCCGCACGTCTGTCCCTTGGCGCTGAAAACGCACATGGGGCCGACGTCCGCTTTCAGGCTCGCTGTCATTATCTTTGGCAGAGTCTGCTAAAGAAGTTACCCCACACCTCAGGCACAAATCGACTCTCAGAATCCTCGGACACACCCTTTCCTCAATAGTCTCTTACTCTCAATATCTTCCTTGCCCTGATTACCGACACCGTCCCACTTCCCTCTTCGTTCAGTCGTCTGCAAGGGCTCTCCTCTCTCTCTCCATCAGCCAAGTCAAGCTGTCAACCAACTCGTGGGCCTGTAAATAAAAGAATGCAAGTGGGATCGGAAGCAGTCGTGTGTTTCGGTGACCTGTAATGTGATGTTCGAGTGGCGTTTGCGTGTATAAGAAGCCGTGGTCGCCAAGTGTGCTACTTCCATGACCAGTGCTGATGGCGTTTTCCAGGTTGCTCGACTCGGCAGCGTATGTGACCTCGCATCCTTGTCGCGAATTTGTCGCCTCCGGCTTCCTGCATGAGTGAGTAGAAGCAATTATATTAACTTTGTTTGCACGCCCAACGTGAGATGGAAGGCATACTCGGTGAGAGTCCCATCGCCGTCAACTGACAAACGCCCTGCCCAGCTTTTTACTATCATGCAAAGTCTCATTTTCAATTGGTTGTGGCGGTTTTTTAATTTCTCACTCTCTAATCAAGACACTCCAACCTTCACGTTCCCTCCTTCTGCTCCCTGCACCTTCCACATCTACATGTCCACCTCTCACCCCAACAAAAAATTACACCAAACCCAACCGTGCCTTCACCACCATGCCTCCTCCACCAATAGGCCTCCTCCACGCCAAGCTCGTCTTCATGAGCGAGGACATATGCCCGCCATTCGTCTACACACAGACTCTGCAGCAGTTCCCTGACGCGCTGAGCAAGAGGTGGTTCACTGGGTCCGGGGCCGAAGACGAAATCGACTGTGCCGACCTGCCTGGGCACGATGGTGCAGACGTATTGGTACGACCTGAATCGCCGGCAGAGGTGGCGTTGGCGGCGTCGACTTCGGATACGAGACCGCCTCCGCGACCGCGTGCGGGTGTCGTTGGTTTGACTGGTGGCGATGGGGAGGACAGCGATGAGGATGCTGGCCCAGTGAGGAAGCGTCTACGAATGCAGCAGCCGTCGTCGTCGTCGCGCTCGCTGCAGCGTCAAGGCTTCGCTGGGAGATTGGCTGCTGGTGCGGTCGTAGAGATCTCGGACTCTGAGGACCCTAGCGATTGGGACGAGGAATCTGAACTGTCTCAAGGCAGCGAGAACTACTTTACTGGCGCAGAGTCGTCTTCTTCTTCATCTGGCAGTGACGCTAGCTCGAAATTCGTCGTCTTCGACACTGATGGCTGGATCTTTCGCGAGACGGCCACTCGCGCTGACGCTGTGCGTCGGAGCACTGAACCGCCTGTTCGTGCTGGTAATGGGGTTGAACTCTACAGTACACACTGCACTATGTCCTCCCCTCTCTCTCTCCTTCCATCACCTTACCATCAGGCTTCATATCCCATCCCCCGTGACACTCTAAGCACACCCGCTAACCATGGCACGCCTAGTCAATGACGACGCCAACTCAGTCCTCTTGAAAGCCCTCCGCGCGCACCCAAAACGACAAGCAACGATGTTTGCGACGCACGCGAGGAAGGACGAAGAGCTGACGATGGTGGAGCGGGAAGAGAAGAAGCTGTGGGAGTGGGCAAAGGGGTGGGGAGCACGGGAGGGAGAAGGCAAGGGGCAGGAGATGGGGCGCTCGCCGCTGTGGTTTGTGGTCCGGCGGAGGCTGTGGGAGATGTGGATGGCGGAGAGGCGTGCGCGGGAGGTGTGAGGAAGGATGAATGGGAATAATCCGTTACTCTTTGGAGGACAAGGATTGCTATAGACCAGACTGTGTTTAAGTCGTCAGTTTGGGTCTAAGGAAGTCGACTGCGTTCTCAGCATCAATGATCATGGGATTGTGCCTCAGGCATGTCGTGGTGTCGGTCCATCTCCGCCCGCAGCCCGGGCGGTGAGTGACGTCGCGCGCGAATTCTGCCGGCAATCGGAACTTTTTTTGACCAAGGTATCCGATGCTTACTGAACCACCCAGCGACAAACCATGGCCGGAGCAAGCGACAAGGCGCGATTCTACCTCGAGCAATCGGTGCCCGAGCTGCGCGAGCTCGAGCGCAAGCAGCTCTTCACACGAGTCGGTACCCCCCACGTTGATCCCCGGCCTCGGCATGCCCAAAGCTAACGCGCTTCTCTCGCACACACACAGGACGAGATCACGGCGATTGCGAAGAAGCGCTCGGAGTTTGAGCACGTACTGAACGCGCGCGGCTCGCACCCCTCGGACTACGCGCGCTACGTGACGTACGAGATGAACGTCGAGGCGCTGCGCAAGAAGCGGAGCAAGCGGGTCGGAGTCAAGGCCGGCGGGCACAGCGGGCAGCGCCGCATCTTCTTCATCCTGGAGCGCGCGACGCGCAAGTTCCATGGCGACGTCGGGCTGTGGATGCTGTATATCGAGTTTGCGCGCAAGGAGAAGGCCCGCAAGAAACTCCAGGAGGTGCTGACTGGTGCGCTGCGCATGCATCCGACTAAGCCTGAGCTGTGGATTTATGCGGCTCGCTGGGCGGTCGATGATGAGGCCGATATGACTATGGCTAGGAGCTATATGCAGCGCGGACTGCGCTTCTGCCAGAAGTCGAGACTGCTCTGGCTCGAGTACGCAAAGCTCGAGATGATTTACGTGGCCAAGATCGCGGCGCGCAGATCCATTCTGGGCCTGGACCAGGAGCCGCAAGCCAAGGCGCAGCAGGAGACGCCCGCGGGAGACGACATGGCCGCGGACATGATCGCGCTGCCCGCCATCACAGCCGAAGACATCAATCCTAGCCTGAGCACGGAATCCGCCAGCGCAGGCGACACCGACGACGTGGCCTTGCAGAACCTCGCCGCAACACCGGTCCTCACGGGCGCGATCCCGCGCGCCGTCTTCGACGCCGCCATGGCCGAGTTCGCCCACGACGCCGCGCTGGGCGAGCAGTTCTTCGATCTCTTCGCCGCCTTCACCCTCGCGCCCTGCACGCCCGCCCTCCTCCTCCACGTCGTCAGCGCGCTGCTGAGCGCGGCCCCCGACGCCGTCCCCACCTTGGCCTGCCATTTCCGGCAGCCCGTCTTCGGCGTCTCAGTGTCGTCGCCCGCGTTCCCGCGCGCCCTGGGCGAGAGCCTCGCCCGTGTTAAGGCGGCGCTGCAAGCTGCGGACGTGGCGGCAAGGCCCCTGCTCGCGGAGAAGGCGGTGCTGTTTCTGCTGCCGTTGCTGCGTAGCGAGCGCAGTGAGCGTAATGAGCATAGCGAGGAGCGTGACGAGGGCGAAGGCGAGATGGACCCGGCGCTCCGCAAAGTGGTGCGCGCGTCGCTGCGGCAGTACGTGCGCGCGCTGGAGGGGGAGGAGCAAGTAGCGGGCGTGGTGGACGCGCTCAAGGGCGCCAAGAGGGTGGCGGATGCGCGGGCGCTGGTGGCGCTGGGCGCGAAGCAGTGGCCTGGGAGTGAGAGGTTGTTGCAGGTGCAGGCGGCGCTGGAGTCGTGAGTCGTGATGGCTTGCTTGCTGTCTGCCGTTAGGTGGGTTGGGTGCTGGGCGTCTGGATGGGTATGCTGGCGTTGTTTTGTTTTGGGGGTTTTTTTATATTGTTGTTCTAGGGGGGTTGCTGTTTGCTGTTTGCAGTGCTAAAGTTGCGGAAGATGGAAGAGGACGAGACTGGAGGACGAGACTGGAGGGGGGGGGGCGGGGGGAGGGCGACGTTTATATCAGCTGTTCAGACGAACCGCTCTCTTCCCTTTTTATTCTTTTTACAAAGGACTTCCTTTCCAGGCATAAAAAAATAATCAGAAGCACGAACGCGTACGCATATGTATGTATCATCGAAGACCAGAAAACGAAGATGGAGATGAAGATGGAGACGAAGACTGCGCGCTGCTGTTGTTGCTGTTGTTGCGTTCTGTTCTGTTCACTTCCCTTCCCACGCCAAGCAAGCAAGCAAGCAGGCAGGCAAGCAGGCAGTGAGTGGCGGCCCTGCCTACCCCCGTATCTATCTATCTATCTGTGTGCCTACCTACGTGGCAGGTAAGCGACAGGCGGGACAACGCCCTCTCCCCCTCCCTTCCTCGCTCACTCATCCATACCCCTCCACCATGAACAACATCAAGAACAATACCGTTACCAAAAAAAAAAAAATAAAATAAAATAAAAATAAAAATAAGGTAAGCGACAGGCGGGACAACGCCCTCTCCCCCTCCCTTCCTCGCTCACTCATCCATACCCCTCCACCATGAACAACATCAAGAACAATACCGTTACCAAAAAAAAAAAAATAAAATAAAATAAAAATAAAAATAAAAATAAAAAATAAAAGAGAAAAAAGAAAAAGAAAAAGAAACAGAACCAGACCCAAAAACAGACGCAAACAGCAAAGACGAAGTGCAGGAGAAGTGAAAGCGTCTGTCTATACATAAATAATCACGTACTATATAGCACCAATCTCGCACCTCGCATCTCAAGCAAACAAAAAAACAAGCAAGCAAAACATATATACATGAATCTGTAAACTCCCCCCCCCCCCCCCCCCCCCCCCCCCCCCCCCCCCCCCCCCCCCCCCCCCCCATCCACCCTTCCTCTCCATCAGCTACCTAACTAGCTACAAATAAATACCTAAGTAGATAACTCGTCGTTCATCCTGTTCCGTTCTGTTCCGTTCCGTCTCATATGTATGTATGTCTGAATGTATATCTGAATGTATATGCCGTACCGCACCGTACCGTACCTCACCCATATGTAGCCCCGTCTATACTATACCCATCATCCATCACCCAGCACCACCGCGTCCCTGCTCCTGCCCCTGCCCCACCTCCAGCAGACCAAACTCCGCACCCCCAGCCCCACCCGCACCAGAGCTTCCTCCCCCCCCTCCCCCTCCCCCACCACCAGCACCACCAACCCCCTCACCAGGCACGAGCGCCCCACCCCCCTCGAACCCAAACCCGCCGTACACAGCATGCGCCGCGCCGCCCGCGGCGCCGAAAATGCCCGGGTCGTCGCCCAAGCACGTCGGCGGATCCATATTAAACGGCATGAACCAAGCGGCGCTGGGGTCGTGGAAGAACGTCGAGGGGTGGTGGTGCACCGCGCCCGCACCTCCGGCATTGTTAGGGTTGACGCCCTGCCCGCCACCGCCGCCGTTGTTGTTATTATTGTTGTGCAGGCTGTTGAAGGCGTTGACGTCGAGCGCGAATGGCTCGTTGCGGTCCATGAATGTCGCGTACGACTGCAGCACCATCTGCCGGTCCAGCGCCGACATGGGGTGCTGCAGGGTGCTGAAGTCGGGTGCGGCGGCGAAGTCGCTCGGGTTGTATGCGTGGTGCGACGTCCCGCCTGGCGTGTGCGTGACGAAGCTTTGCGGGTTGAAGGGGTTGCTGGGGTCGAGGGCAGGGTTGGAGAGGTCGAGCGCGTTCATTTGCTGCTGTTGCTGGCTCATTTGCTGTTGCTGGCTCATTTGCTGTTGCTGTTGCTGCTGCTGCTGCATGTGCTGGGCTTGGTTAGAGGACATGTCGGACGCCAGTTGCGCTTGCTGTTTGCCGTCCAGCTGGCCCGAGCCCGCTTTGGCTCTGCTCTTCTTGGTCGCGCGCTTGCCTGATGCTTCGCCTGTCTTTGCGGGCGGGGACAGGCTGGCGAAGAATTCCTCCACGCTTTGGAGGTCCGATTTCTGTCCTAGGACTGCATCCGTTCCCGGCTCTTTCTTGACGTCCGATGCGGGATCTTCAAAGTCTGTGCGTGAGACGCCGTGGGGGTACCTGTCAAACCAGTCGCCGTACTGGAAAATGTTGGCTTGACGACCGTCAGTGGCTGAAGGACCGCGCAGAGCCGCATCCGCGTGCTGTCGGTAAAGGTCTTTTAGGTTTTCGGCAACAAAGTGGAACATCCCCCAGTATTTCTTCATTCTGCTGAGGAACTTGACGTTGTAGGCCAGGTAGCGTTTAGACGTCGTCTCCAGTTTTGGATTCTTGGAAAACACACCCCGGATATGTACGGTGCTGGAGAGGAAGGCAGAGTAGCCGGCGAACGGGACCACGACATTATAGTTCATGGCCTCGTTCACAAGGATAGAAATCTGATCAGCCGCCTCCATCGCCGACCGGGCCGCATCGTCAAGAAACTGGTGAGGCATGTCTGGCGGCGTCCGAGTGCCGGCCGACGAGGGCAGCGCAAAACGGTAGAGAAACAAAACAATCTGGTAGTATACGACGTGAAGGAAAATAAACTGGTTCGCAGTCTTCTCCGTGGCGTGGTTTTGTAGGTTTTCAGGCGTGTAGTGCAGCCATTCCGGGAGTGACGATTTAAACTCATTCACCTGCTCCTTGAGCTGCTGGAAAGTTGAGCTCGACGACCAAATGGGTTCGGCTTCCTGTTCTTTCCCTCCTAAATTGTTGAAGTTTACCAGTCGCCCCCAGATGGACACTGCTCGTACCAGATAAGCTATGACACCCATGTTCTCTTTCGCGTTTGACAGTTGCCCATCGTCTTCGCTTACTGGGTTACGGACGCGGCCTTCGAGGTCCTCTGTAGGGCCGGGTATCTCCATCTGGAAGTAATGTTCTCGTATCGGCAGTTGCACCTGTATGAACTGCCCATTTACAAATAAAGGTCGGTCGGTTCCGGAAGAGTTGAAGCGATCCATAAGAAAACAGGACCACATGGTGCGTCGCCTGATCTCCCTATCGGTGAAGCTTAGCTCGGCCCTATCTCCCTTCTCTTTCCCTAGCGGATCGTGTTCGAGGTCTTTGTGTAATTGCAAGGCATATGCCATCCTCTGCGCCATGCCTCCAAACATCCAGCTGCGGCCACCTTGACAAGTGCCGAATTCATGCAACCCCAAAATAAGGTAAGTGATGAGTATGGTAATGTTTGGGATATCAAATCGCTTCAGCGCAATGTCTCTTGCTTTGCTGGCCCAGTTTTCGCCTCTCAGGAAAGCCGGTTCCGTGCGGACCTGCGGATGTGTCGAGAACCGAGCGGATATGGCGCAGACTGCGAGAACCAAGACTGGCGGTACCTGTCCCGCGTTCAATCTACGCATGAAGCTAGGCTTGTGGAGCAGCGGATAGCTTTGTCCGTAAACATAATCAAAATATACCTCCGCAAGGTGTTCCTGAATCTCCCTTGATGGCAAGCTCTCGGATCCTTCATTGAGAAGACTATTCTCCTCGGCCTCGGGTTTGGATTGACCTGGGGGTGCTGGTCCATTCGGGTTTGTCGCCTTTGATTTTGACCACTCATCCAATTCCGCGCCAAAGGCTTCCTCGGCCGGACGCTTTTTCCCTGGAGTTCTCGGAGGTGGACCTGGAAGTTGGGGCTTCACGACTGCCCTTCCTACCGAAGCGACAGACGCAAGACTCTCCTTCGGTATCAACTTGATGACGCGTTCCTCCATTCTCTTAAGTCGTTTGTCTAGCATCGCCATGTAATCTGTCCTAGGAGCAGCCTTACGCGTGGTGACCTTGTACACGCAAGGTATTCTCGAACGCAAGCAATGCTTGCAGGCCGGCTTTTCTCCAGAACATCGGATTTTTTTCCGCCTACACGCAATACAGGCAAGCGGCAACCGTTTCCGCTCCTTGCCGGCTTTGGTCTTCATCTCGCTCCATGGTGGTGGCGGACCTCCCTTGTCGTCCCTTCTGGCTCTGGAATTCTCGTCGCCGGTCTTGTCCGTGACGGACGCTTCGCCTGCGACACTCATGTTCGTCGAGCCATCGTCTCGTCCAAAGTCATCTCCAAAACCCGAAGGCCCCATTCCGTATCCACTCTGAGGACTGGTGTCCGTATCCATGCCATCGACGCTCCCGGCGCTCGGAATCGCGCCATTCTGGTTGTAAGCGCCAAGATTGCTCATGCTGAGGTTGTGCGATTGCCCGTTGGAGGCAGAGTTCTGGCCGTCCGGGCCTCTAGCGTAAGGCGCATGATTCAGCGACGCATCCGCATTGGTAGGGAGGCCGTGCGGCATGTTCATATTGTTGTAGTCGGCAAAGCCGGGTATGATCGGCGACCCGGAATTGGAGACGGTCGAGGGCGACTGCGCCGCGTGCAAAAGGGCGTCGAGGCGCGGGTTGCGGCCATCGGGCATGACGTACTCGTTGAGGTTCAGAGGGTCGTTTTGGTGGTGGCTGTCGACTTCAGATTTGCCGTAGCTGCTCAAGTTCTGGTAGTTTGACGCCATTGTGGTCGTCGGGCGGCGTGGTACATCCCCACGCGCGCAAAGTGCGGCGCAAAGAGGCTGGCAGGGTCGCGCAGCGGATGGAACAGGCGGGCGAGCTGTGGCTGCTGCAGAGGATCGGGTTGGGCTCCCTTAGCTCATTGTTGTTGTGCGCGCGGGAGCTCGGCCGACGAGCGTCGGATGGGGTCAGGCCGGGCGGAGTTGGGCCTTGCTCACAGGGGTTGGAACAGGAGTTGCGCTGGCTCAGGCTGGCGATGGCAGTGCGAGGAGGGCCTGAAGGGTCCAAACATCAGCCGGCGTCAAGGTGTGGAGATATAGTTCGGACGGGGCGCAGAGAGGCGAAATGGTGTGCGGGCAATGCGAGCTGCGGGCCGTTGACGCAAGAGCGCCAGACGCGAGTCGTGAGCGAGCGAACCTTACAGGGTCATATCAGCGACTCTGGGAGCTTGCAATAAGGCGAGAGTTTCGAAGCTCTGCTAGTGGTTAGAGTTGGGGAACGCGTCACTAGACGACCGCTCTTCTCTGAGATCCGAAGGGGATCCTCTTCTCCCCACATGCCTGACTAATAAGCCTTGTCCAGAACCGACGACCACGCCAGCCTTTCGGGGAGCTGTCGACGGGTAGCCACGTTCCCGGCTTTCCCCGCTGCATCCACCATCGGCGTCACGCTGTGCTGTTCCTGTGCGGGGGAGCGAGCGTTGTACCGACAAGTCCGAGAGGCTCGAGAGCTGAGACGCGAGCGAGATCGCCCGCCCCGTCGACTGCTTAATCGCACGGCGGGCGAATCGCAGCAACTGTACCTGTACTTTCCTCCACACTGCAATAAACTAATCAATCGTCGTCCAACTTTAAGCTTCCTCGTGTCTTGGCGTTAGTGCATCCTTCCGCCGAGGTGGAGAAGGTCAAGTTATCCGAGCCCGACAGGGGACGCTTAGATGCATCCACATCCTCGCGAAATGCCTTAGCGAGCGAGGTAAATCACACCTCCGTGGGGCCCGGAAATAATCTGCTCACTACTCCTGCCAATAGTCATGTCTGCAGTGTTATGGACATAGGTACTCAGACCTACAGGACATGTCAAACATAATTCAATCCAAGTCATAATCGAATATGGCCAACGACTACTGCCAAATGTTGTTTGGCTACACCGGTCGGGACCTGTCCAACCACGCCTCAATGTCAACAATAAAGGGTATCTAGCGCAAGGGAATACAAATGCGGACCTATACACCAACCGTCCCGCCTCCAAAGTCCAAACCCCTCAGACAAAACTCAACTCGTCCTCGCTGTCAGCGTCGTCGAATCCAAATGACGCGCTCAGGCTCGGCTTGGCCACTGCGGGCTGTGCCCTCGTCCGTGGACCCACGCCGCCCCGGCTTTTCGGGGGCCGTCCCCTGTTTCTGTTTCTGTTTCCTTTTTCTCTGCGCGTGTTTGTCGAGACCAATGGCGCCTGGGAACCTTTTCTCCCGGATCCGCTCGGCCGCACACCCCTTGTAGAAGGTGCTGGAACGGAGTCCTGGGAAAAAGAAAGTTCATCTTCCTCATCCTCGTCTGCGTCAATGTCCGATGGCTCAGTGTTAGAGCTCTCTGCGTCGTCTGCATCGCTGTCGGACGTTGCATCCGCGTCGTTTGAATGCTGAAACGGAGAGGCGCTGCTGCTTGATGGCACGCTGCGTGGGCCGGATATTGACCGCGTCCGCGGCTTTGCAATGCATTGTCGCTTGCGCTGCGACACTTTCCGCTGCACATGGGATACCGCCAGTTTATTTGGAACCTGCACGAACGGCGAGTCCGCTGCCAGTACGTCCGGCGTTGCATTGGCAAGCACCATCTGACTAAGGGTCGTGCGAGGTCTTATGGGTGTCATCTCCGACGCTCTTATGGGACTTGATGGCAACATGTCTTCTCTAGAATAGCGATATGGGGAAGAATCCGTCGTGCCGTCGTTTTGTGCTGATGATAGCAGAGTCGGAGAGGGCGATTCTGGTAGCACAAGGTGCCCCTGCGACTGTGTAGGCTGTTTCTTCTCACGCAGCACATTAGGTGTGATGGCGACCCATTCGGAGATGCTTGCTTCCCATCTGTAGCCTAAGGGCTGTTCGTCTTCTGAGAAAGCGTCGTGTCCGGTACTGGTCTTCTTGAATGGGGTCGGCGCGGACTGAAAAGCTGGGCTGGCTTCCATAAACTCTTCGATTTCGCGAACAAAGGCAAGATGTGCTACGTTTCGTGAGTCTCATAAACCCCGTGAACCTCTTCTCCGGGTCAATACATACCTGGAAAACTCGACTGTTCGGCATGCTCAAAAGCAATATCCAGCGCCAATCTCTTCATAAACCACTGCGCATGCGGTGAGATCGTATCCGCAGAGAGATCTCCATCATCTGAAGCTCCAGTCTGAGGAGACGTGAGGGAGTACACGAGCAATTTGAGATAGTCGAACCCATCATCTCTGAATGCCTTGCCGCAACACTTTGCAAGCGCAGAGACAAAGGACGGCAATACCACCAGCGCTTGAGCTGATGATTTACCCACGGCTTCCAGTGCGCGCACATTCTTCGCGAGATTGAGTTCAGCGATGTGCTGACCGAGTTGGTTTCCGGTAACCTGCAGTAGCAGGTTGGCCGTCAAAATATAAGCC
The DNA here is from genome assembly GCF_010093885.1 of Aplosporella prunicola CBS 121167. Taxonomy (NCBI): domain Eukaryota; kingdom Fungi; phylum Ascomycota; class Dothideomycetes; order Botryosphaeriales; family Aplosporellaceae; genus Aplosporella; species Aplosporella prunicola. Next base: position 195,002 of record NW_022983547.1, read on the forward strand.
AGCCTTACATTTACCATACCGGACCTAATTTTGAGTCTTTTAGAGAACAAGTTGGAGGTGAGGTCGGCAACAACACATGTAAAAGCCCGATGTACGACCTGGGCATCAGGCGAAACTTGGTCGCCAGAATTCAAAGCCAAGTCTTTCGAGACAAGGACTATAGATGCCACAATAGTGGATAAGCTGGAAATGGTGTTGCTAAGCGCGTTCCGCAAGCTCGGTGCTGTATAGTTCTCCTCGTCATCCTTGTATGAGCCAAGACATTCATCCGGGACCTTGCCACAGGAAAGAAGAAAAACTGTTTGCAGCAAGCTTACAGCATCCGCGTGGGCTGGATCTTGGAGTTGTGATACTGATCGGATAATTCTGTTCCAAACTGGCATGAATGCTTGAGTGGCCAGCCATTCGATGGGTAGGCAAGATGAAGTCAGCATCCCCCGAACATGTCGATAGAAGAACCCCCATCTGTTCCACTGTTCTGCAAACGCATACAATGCTGAAATGGCCGGGTTGATCGGCTCACTGTAACCGAATAATTCTGTTGCGACGCCCATCGGTTGCGGAACACTGTCGAAGACGAAGAGCCAAGCAGACAACATTTCTTCTGCCTCATCAAAAGCCTGATTTTGGATACAGGCTTTAATAAGGACATTGACAGTCTCACCGGTTATGATTTGATTGGCGATTGCGTCAGCCACGAGTGCAACGCCATGCGCCCGGACAATTTCCCGCAGAGGCCTCCAACCATTTCCCGTTCCCATGGACTCCAGTTCTTGGTATATGCCATCTGCCACTTCTATCTTGTCTGGGTTGTCCTGATCTTGCCAATATTGTTCCAACTGGATATATGTGGGAATCTGTTTTAAGCATGCCGACATCAAAGTCCTTGTGCCCGAGTGAGAATTGGACCCTGGCTTTCGCGTCGATTGGAGAAGATAGTTGAAACTTTGTATCAACTGAGGGATCTGCCTCCACAATTCGGACGTCATTTCTTTGCGCTGGTTGAGAGCGGCCAATCCCAGATGCTTGGCCAGAGGGTTCTTTCGCTGCTTCGGCTCCTCTCGAAAGGGATTCTTGTCGCGGACTTGCGGAGAACGCCACGGGCTTCCAAAATTTGGCTGCGCATGCCGCGCTATCAATGGCGTAGGGATCGAAATCTCTCCAGGTCGGGTAGTTCCTCCAACTTTCTTCTGACTTGGCTGTGCGGTGCTCTTTGCGGGTCGGCCGGAGTACTGGCGCTTGATGTTCCTCCTTGCTGTAGGTACCGGGACCCAATCCGGGTCATGAGGGCGTCTCCAGGCCGAAACACTGTCTTCTTGCTCGACCTCGGCTTCATCCTTTCCAATTGCGCTCTGCGTTGCTGACACCGACACCTTGGAGGGTGCCGTCCCTAACTCCACATTCTTGCCATATAATCCTTTCTTCAGAGCTGTGATCCGGGCCTGGAGGGGTCTCAGCAGACGATTGCATCGGGCGGTCGTCCAAGGTAACGGGTCATCGTCTAATGCTGCATTCTTATCCATGCTCATAACTGTTGCTTCATTAGCAATGTCCTGGCAGCACCGAATGAATTATGCTGCGATATACCATGCTGAACCATACAATGTAGTGGGGAAGAAGATGTTGTTTTGTTGACAGCCGTCGCATCGGCGTGGTGTTGCCAAAACAATGCGAGTCACGTCGGCAAACGAGTATGATTCGTGCGGAAAGCTAGCCCGGAATTTGTCGATTATCTCCGTGCTGTGGCGTCTCTTCGAAGACGTCACAGCTACTTGCCATAGCACCAATAGGAAGGCATAAATCAAATAGAATTGATCCAATTTTTCCCATGTCCTGAACAAATGAGAGCGCAATCTACGATTCTCTGAAAGCTATGTACCAATCCGTATCTATTTGTAGACGGATTGCATTGTTCACACCGCAACAAAGGACAAACCGCGCTCCTGACACCTAATGTACGAAAAGTAGTAAACCAGAGCATCTTGTGTAGTAAACCATATCTAGCTATGCGTGCTATGCTTGCTTCGTTCAATGCACCAAGTTGCGCATATAACAAACAAACGATTGCCACGCAACCCATGTAAACGCCGCGCCATGCACGTATATCTTCCGTCCAAGTCTAATTCGCCAATCACCACAAAACACTTACAACTCCTTCTTCGGCTCTGCAGCAGCGGCGGCCTTAGAATTCTCCTTGGCCTTCTTCTCGCGGCGTGAAATAAGACCCTCAGCGCCAATGCCGCCGAAAACAAGGCCAACGCCCAGCCACTGCATGCCACGGATGCTGTGGCCGAACCACAGAACCGACAGCACCATCGTCAGCATCTTGCGCGTCACTGTCACCGTGACAAGCAGAAGCGAAGAGAAGTGTGCAAGAGTGTAGACTGCGCTGTGTTAGCCTTATTCGTGATTGGTTGAATTGAATGGGAAAGAAAAAAGAAGCAAACAAAAAATAAAAACATACAGATAAAGACTTGACCCACGGCGCCGCACGCCGCGAATGACAGTACGTCCCAGCCGACCTGCGGGTAGCGCGTAACAAAGGCGAGAGCCTCGTTCAGCTCGCCACTGTCAGCGGGCATTCCGAGCCAGGCACCGACCGCCGTCTGCGCGATAAATGGTTGGACGAGCAGATACGAGGTCGTCAGCAGGGTGGACATGATGTTCTGGGCGCACATCATCTGAGGGCCAGTAAAAGGCTTAAAGGCCGTAAAAATGTGGTCCTGGGTGGAGTTGGTGAGGCCGTCGAAGAGCAGGTTGATTCCGAGCAAGACGAGGCCCCACGTCGTATTGCCGCCGGCGACATGCTTGCCACTCTTCTTGGCCGTCGAGGGGTGATGCAGCGTGAAGACGGCAACGCCGAGCGTCACCAACGCCACCACGGCGTACTTGTACAATGGGTAACGCTTGCGGAACACGGTCAAATGCAGGAACATGACGGGGAGTAGCTTGCAGCTCTTGGCCAGGATGAAAGTCATGTAGTCGATGTACTTGAGACTGGCGTAGCCGAACGGGCTGGCCAGACTCGAAGTCACGGCCACCAGGCCCAACGGGAATAGGATGCGCGCCGAGGGGAAGATGGCGGGGACGGGCAGGCCCCGCGGCGCCGACAGACGCAGGTATGCGTAGCCCGTCAGGGCAGCAAAAGCCGACTGTATCGTATTGAGGAAGATGGAGTAGGTGAAGGTTTCAGGCGATGCGGGAGGGCCGTATCGCGTCGTCGTGATGCGCTCCTGCAGAAGCGCCCAAGAAAGACTGCGAGAGATTGTGTCAGGAGGTCGGTCTACATGCGCGCGCATTGCGCCAAAGGAGCGGTCCTGCCTTACAAGGATGCGTATATACCTCCGACGCAGACGACCAGCTCGGCGAGACCGGCCTGCTTCTGCGCAGGGGCTGGTGCTGCGGGCGCCTTCGCAGCGCCGTTTGCCTTGGCGGCGCCATTCGCGAGGTCGCCATTTGCGCGCTTCTGGTGACGTGCCATGGTCGCGAGCGGCGGCAGGGGTGTGTCGTGGGGTGTGCGACTGCTACGGGAGCGCAAAAGCCGAGGGAAAGAAAGGAGCGTCGAGTCCGAGGGAGCGATGGTGGATGTAAGGAACGTTGGGGGCCGGAAGGCTACAGGAGTGACTGCATGGTCATATATACCGGGCGAAGGAAATACGGACGGATTATGCTGGTGGTGAAATGTGGCATCAAGTGGCAGCCAAGCTTCCGCCGATCGGTCGGTCCCTCGAAAGCCACCCGCCGGCCGATTTAGCCTCCGCCCCAGCGCCCCCACGGTGCCCTGATGCTCACTCACTCATCTCGTGCGCCTCAATGCGGGTCTTGTCGAGCTTCGCGGTCCAAACGGCCGCCCAGTTCAATTCCTACTGCTACTTTTACCCATGCGATTCCCAATTCCCAACTCCGTCACCTCTTTCCCCGTGTCCATGCAAAATCGCCACTCCCCGCCATGTCCTTCACCCCACCAGCGCTCGTAACGTCGTAGCTTGGAGCAAGCGATGCAAGGACAGCCAAATGGCAACTAAACAACCAAGCCAAGCGACGAAAAATGCCAAAAAGAAAAACCAAAACCAAAACCAGAGCAGAAAGTATGCGCTAACAACCAAAGGACAAATCCGGAAAAATGGCTTTGCCCCGAAAAAGAGAGATAGAGAGAGTATTAATAAGTTCCCATACGGTAGAGGGATACTGTTGCGGATATAAATCAAAAACCGAAAACCAGGAGAAATGAGAGAAGAGAAACGAAAAAACCTCCCCGAAAGCCGACTGGTTCATCCACATCCCAGCCGAGTAGACAGATGGTAGTGTGAACATCTACAATCGTTTAGACCGCGTTCGGCCAGCCTCCGAATCCCCCCTTCCCCGCAGACCGCGGTATTCCAACTAGGTCATTGTCCGAGGAGGAGGGCCATTTACTGCGCGGTGTTGAGCCGGCGCTGGAGCTTGCCGTGTCCATGGACTCGGCGCCCGGCCCAAACGGGTACCTTGAAGGCGGCTCCTGGTGCATCGGGCCGGCGCTACTCGGGTGTGGGGCTTTCTGCTGCCTGGGCGACGGGTTGGAGCCGGCGCGATTGCGAACTTGATTAGACGTCTCGCGGCGCCGTTTCGGGCCATCCTTGACTTTGGGGTGGGTGTGACACTGCGAGATGGGTTAGTTCCAATTCCGAAAAAGTAGCCGGGATTAGGAATCCAGCGCCGGCGTCTTACCTTGTAGGCGTGCCTGAACCACGTCGTCCCCTTCTTTTTGCTGCTAACCAGCGGTATCCACTCCGCACAGCTGCCGCAGAGGCCTTCCCACACATCAAGGTTTCCTTCGGTGCGGCGAGTCTCTTGCGGCCCTTGGAAAGCCGCGCCAGTTGCCGCGCTCACACCGTGAGTGAAAGATTTGTCATACCAGAATGCGCTGTTCTTCAGGACGAGCCAGCGGCCGGGCTTGCACAGACCGCACCAACCCTCGCGCTTGTTACCATGGCCTCTGACCCATTTCGGCGTGTACAAGTCGCCGGCGAAGCGCAGGTCCTGCTCCTTCGGCACCATATCGGGGTCCGAGGGGTTCATGTCCTCCTCAGGGGGGTCGCAAGGCTCCTCGTGCAGGGAAGAGTAGAGGTCCGGGGGATCGGCGAAGTCGGCAAAATGCGCGGAGCAGCCCGGATGTTGGTGGTCGTTGCTTTGAAGGAGGCGGTACATGCCCTGGGACGGGACCGGGCGCGGCACTTCCAGCGAATACGGCCTTTCGGGGGAAGGAAAGTACGAGACGGCGTTGGACTGCATTTGCGGCTGCGGGGAAAGCATGTACTGCGACTGGGTCGGGTGGCTGGTCATAGTGTTGGTCGGGTAGGCCGGGAGTGAGTGGTGGGGGTTGAGCTGCTGTCCGTAGGTCATAAACCTGTCCTGGGCCTGGTGGACTGAGTGAGCGGGTGCGGGCGCGGGAGTGGACGTCGGCGCGACGCCCGTCGACCAGCGCTTGTACCGGTTGCTGTCCAGCGTGTAAGGGGACGTCCGCGAGTTGTTGTAGGAGTGATGGGACGCAGGGCCAGGAGAGTTCCGCGAGCGGCTGCCGGATCTGTTGTGGTCTTGCTTGCCAGGCGAAGTCAGAGGGGACAGGAGGTGCGTCTGCGTGTCTAGGCCGCTCCAGTCGTAGTCGGATGCAGCATAAGAAACGGTCTCTGACTCGGACAGATCCTCGTAGGTCGACATGTCTGGCATGAGGCCGCTGTTAGGCATGGGGCCGACGTTGTCAGAGTACCTGCGGGTCGAGTCTTGCATGTAGTTGCCCATGCCACCGTACTGCCTCAAGTCGATAATGGGCGAGTCTTCGTCATGGCTCATCAGGCCGGGGTTGAAGTCGGGCATGTCTGGGTCCACGTTAGGGAAGTCCATTTCACCGCAGAGCTTTTGACACCAAGAGTCTGTGGAGGGCGTCAGGCAACATATCAGCACGGAGGCGGGGTGCTTACTCGAGTACATGGCGGGAACGGAGTAGTAGTCACTCGATCCAGACGTGTTTTGCCAGTTGTACTCGGGATACATCTGGCCCGGGCCAAGCTGGGTCGAGGGGCAGGCTGGCGCACTAGCGCTGGGGCGAGTCGGAGAGGCAGTGGCGGCAGTCATATCGGTTTGTGCCACCGACCACGTGCTGGCAGGCTGCTGGGTGGGCGTCGTCGAGTGCTGGAGGTATTGTGGCTGCGAAGTGTTCGGTTGCACAGGCAGGGTGCCGTAGGGATACATCATCTGTGCCTCATGCCGGGCTGGTTTCTGTACGAATATGTAGGGGGGGCTAGGAGCCGGGTGAGATCTTTATACAACGTCAGTCAAAAGGCGGCTCAAGATGACAGGCTCCGGGGGACAACGTGGGCTCGGGGAGGCGGAACGTACTGGGGAGTTGTGTTATTGAATTCCATTTTTAGGCCCGTGGGTCTCAGCGGTAGACGCTTGCCTTGAAGACTATTTGTGCACGCCAGTCAGACCAGATTCGGCAGTGCATGAGGGCAGCCAGCCATGCGGGGAGACGTGCGCGACGGTGACGCCGAGCAGCCGCAACGGGCCATGCAAGGGGTGGGAAAAGGAACGTACGTTGGCCAAGCTGTCTTCGTGGTTGGCCGGCTGGTAGTGGGATTGGCGCGGCGGCGGGGTACAGGGTTAAAAGAATGTACAGAGTAAGCACCGTCTCGCTGCCTGCGCGAAGAAGGATAAACGAATGTGAGGAAAGGGCGAGATGCAAAAGAGCGACAAGGGCCAAAGTAGGGTCAGCGGCAGTTAGCGGGCACACAAGACTATGTATATGGGCAAAAACCATTGCGCCGGATGGGATGACATTTCGGGACGAAGCGAGCCAGCGCCAGGACCACGATGGGTTTGAGGTTCTCAAAAACGGGAGACGGCTTGGCAGCAGAGATAGGGAACCCACTGTAGCAAGAGCCGAGCTCGCCGTCGAGAGTGGTACCCTTGCCCTGCCGCGAGGTACTGAATATACTCGAGGCGAGAGCACCTGCGCCGCCCTCCGCAAGGGGTCGCCGCCGAAACGCAACCCGAAACGGGGAGGGTTTCATGTCGATGTCTCAATCGAGCGTTCGGAGAATATGGATGAAGTCGGGCTTAGGCCGCGACGGGCCACGGCCGCGATGAAACTTGACAGCTTCCAAGCGAGCGTTCCCCTGTCCATCATCAGCCGCCTCGGCCACCTCCACCACCACTATGTCCGCCAGCATCATCATCATCGAGTACCTACTCCGTACTTTGCTTACTTACCATGCACGCTGACGCCACTGCTCGACACCATGCCCGGTTAAGGTAGGTAGTGTATCAACACCACCACCAACCACTACTACCTACCACACATTAAATCCCGGCACTAGCCATGTGCTGCCGCTGCCACCTGGATCGCGGCCACTACGGCCACCCCCGCCGCCGCCGCCGCCGCCTCCTCCTCCTCCGCCTCCGCTGGTGCCACCCCCCCGCCGCGCCGGAGTCGTTGAGCAGCAGGAGCGGCAAAGGGTTGCATGCGCCACCACACGTAACGGTCTCTTGCGTGCGCGACTGCGAGACCCGTTTGATCGCCGTGGAGCCTGTTCGAGAGTGGGATGAGGGACCCTCGCTCGGGCAGCTCCACCATGAAGAAACACGAGGCGGCGTCGATCACGCCGGCTCAACCGCGGCTAGCCCGTCACGCTTTGCCGGAAGCCGGCGTGGGGTTGATCATCGCGCCAACTGCAAGTCACTCCCGGCCGTCGACACCACCTCTCGCGCATACCAACGGCTCCCAGATCTCGCGCGCCCCAACGCATGATCCTGCTAGTCCCTCTGCCATGCCCCTTCTGGCGCCCTCTGCAGAGCCTGCGTACCGCCCGTACAACACCAACCCGCCCCCCTTCTAGAACTCCTCCACGATCGCCTCCCGCCATGGCTCCCGCCCCGGCCCGTGGTTGGCCCTGCGCACCCATGTATCTAGTGCTCGCTCCTCGTCTATCTGGCTTACGGGCGCGCCATCACAGATCGCCCGTGAGCTGAGCTGATGCCGCCTGCACGATGAGCTTGTTGCGGCAAGCGGGGAATTCCCCTAGCTTTGCGTCAAGCCTGCAGTCGTGCCCGGATTCCTGCTTTTGGACGTGGCCAATGAGCGCCTGACCGTCTCTCAGGATTCTTTTCTGCCTCTCGACCAGGATCATCTCACTTGAGTCCCTGCATCGCCCGTGGACAGGTGATCTGGCTCTTGGCCGGCGTGCCAGAATGCTTGTCAGCTCGGGAGAAACAGTTTCTGGTGCCTCTGCAGCGTCACAGTGCCTGCTCGCCACATCGGCGATGCGGGCCTGCCATTGCTCCAGATGACATCTCGTATGCGTCTGGCCAGCTGGCCGAGGATCCTGACCGCCGCGGTGGCCAGGGGTACACAAGGCCAACGGAATTTCTGGCCATGTTGCTCACAAAGTATCCATGTCGCCCACGAAGTATCGTTTGCTGATCCACCCATCAGCCCTACTATTCGTGAGAAAATAGGTACAACTGTGTACACCGAGCTCACCGCCACCAAACGTTTGGCAAATCATGAAATGCCCTCGGCCAAGGGAGCGCGATAAGGACGCGCGTCTGACATGGCCTGACGGCATCAGCTGGAGCAGTCGTTGACCACGATAATCTAAAAGACGTCGACTGTATTGCCAGACCCACAACTCGTGCAGCGGACTTGCAACTACTATCGGCTCCCTATCGAGGACCGATGCGGCCAATCAATTTTTCCTTGCATCGAGACTGCGGGGAGCCGCAAACACTGCGGGCGCAAGGCACACCTCAAGAATGACTTCTCCCTCGCTTCCACGCCGGGAGCCGCATGTCAATAGCCGTAGCAATGCTGAAGAAGTAACACAGATCGTGAAGATAATCGATCAGCCATGGACGGCCAATTGACGACGGCAAGCCGCGTACGCATGATGAAAAACCACTGGGAAATTCCTTGCCAACAGAACCATTGCGACGGCGCATGACCAATCTTGCTGGAAGCCGCTCGTTCTATCAATCAGAGATGCGAGAGCGAGCCGCCAAGGGTCAGGATTAGTGGAGAGCGAGAATGTAGGCAAATGTCGAAACGCATGCATGAGGAAGTTCAATTGCCTTGTCAGACAGACACTGGACGAAATATTGATCATGGCATCTTCCGCATGCATTTGAGGTAGGTTTTTTCTTGCCCGAGTACCAGATTGGCCAATGGCAACAATACATGCTCCAAGCAATTTACCGGGTTACATGGCACGACAGACGGAGCGCTGCACCGCGGCCGTTTCTTGGTGGTCACCTACAGCAGGGCTGCCGGTACTGCACCCCATGACGGGACGACGCGCACCTACAGCCGAGTACAAATGCTTGTACATACCACCGACCCAAAGAAAAAATATGCTAAAGTCGGCGCCTTCTCCGCCTCTTCTGCCCTACATCATGCAGGCCGGCCCAGAGTTAAAACCCGCAGCCCACGGCGCGAATCTTGGCCGCCTCTGCCTCTGCAAACATTTTCTGCTCGTGCGACAACGCCACCCTGCAACTGTCACCGGGCTCGAGGGAAAAAGAAAAAAGAGATGGTCCAGCCCTACTGCGTGGATGACGGAGCCGAGCCAAGCAGGTCCGGACAAGAGGGGCAGAGGTGGTCACGCTGGCGGATGCCTCAACGTCAGGCATCAACGGCGCCGAGACGGGGCTTGCGCATCTGTCTGGCGGTTCTAGTCGCGGGCCTATCTGCATCGATCGTTCATCTGCTGACGGGTCAGTGGTACCGCGCGCGGGAGGATTCGCGCCAGGAAGCTCGTTGGTTGCGCAGGCACGACGCGAGTGGACTGATGGAAGCGCGCCAAGCGCCGCTGCGTACGCCCGTAGGGTGCAGATGGAGAGAAGGAGTGGAAGAAAGGTCGGGATCAGGCAAAAAGAGACGATGTCAGACGCGCAGGCAGGCAGCGCGCGCGCAAAGAATGCGCAATCGGCGGCGCGGCGGCGGAAAGTCCCGGTCCCGGCGCAATTTCCACAGCCTCACTCACGCGCTGCTAGGCGGCCCCGAGGCCATGCACACAGTGGCACGCCCCGCCGTTTGATTGCCCGATGCGTCTTGGCCTGCCCCGCGCAGGGGGCTGGAGTCTGAGCGCTCGTTACGGAAGCCTAAATCGAGACTCGCGACATCGACTCCCCCACGTGCCAGCTACTCCATAAGCAGAAAGGAAGAGCTTTTCTGGATCCTAAACCTGATACACGGACGAACCGCCTCTTGTCTGGACAGCGCCTGTCGCTCGCAGCACTGCCAACCAGCACCGCCTATCGTCGTCGTCCGCCTGACCTCGCCGGTGCACCAGTTGCTCGCAGTGACGCCTGCTGTTGCTCGCTCGCCCTGCTTAGCCCAGGCCTGCAATTGGTTTCCGCCTCTCGTTATGGGCACCGTTTGTTGTGGCTCGCGGCGGCGCTGTTGTCTCAGTTTAGCTGGCTGGCGTTGTCTAGACTGCGTCTGTCGCTTACAGAGGCACCACGAAGTAACGGTGACGGCGAAGGAATGCTACGAACGACGTCTACGAATGATGTCTAGTGACTGACGGTAGGGTAGATATACTAATACTAATAATGATCCGCAGACCTCCGCGATACTCGACGCTGCGTATGGCAGTTCAATGCATGGGATAGCAAGACGCTGTTGCAGCGATGAGGTCCTACTTTATTGCTATCTCAATTAGATCTTTATCTACCATAGTTTTCCAGGGTCGGTTAACCACTCACAGATACTTATTAGTCATGGCAAAATTCCGAGCACTTGGTCGTTATGCAAAAGGAAAACATTCTAGTCCCAAAACTTGTCAAGATTTTCCATAGCTTAGATGCATCTTGTCATGCAAATTAATTTATCGCGAGTTGCGTGCTCGATATACTAGCCACTATTAAAAGCGAATGGTCTACCTAGTCAGGCCAATCAACCAGGGCAGATGTCATGTCGCGTGGCGCGTCCTCTTAGGCGCGTTGACGCGATTCGACGAACCCAAGCCTCCGTAGCCCGTAGCCTGGTACCCGCGGCGCTAACCGCAATCGGCCTAGCCCACCGACCACCGTTATCTAATCCGTAGCGGCGCGCAAAAAGCCCGAGATAATTTTTCGAACAGGCCTAAGGTACCTAGCCCGGGCTCAACACGACGACGCAGCAGACAACACTTCACGCCAGACGACACGCAGACACAGCCCGCCTGCCACCATGGTCGCCGCCGTCGCTCCCGCCCGCCGCAAGGCACCCCAGCCGTCGACGACAACGTCAACATCATCGAAGAAGAGCGTGCTGCCCACGGGCGGCAAGCGGCCGCAGGCCGTCACGAGCGCCAATGGCAGCAACAAGCGAGCGAAGCAGCAGCAGCCTGACGAGTCGCGCGCCGTCGTCGCCCATCGCGACGTCGACATGGCCGACGCAGACGTAGTGGAGATCTCGAGCGGCGAGGAGGAGGAGAGCGAGCTCGAGGAGTCCGAGGAGGAGGAAGAGGCAAACGAGAAGGAAAACCAACGGCCGGCCGGCGCAGCAAACGACGTCGACATGGCGGACGGAGAAGAGGCGGGCTCGGGAGCGGGTGAGGCGCCGTCGTTCGGGGAGCAGCTGCAAGCGAACGCGCCCGAGGTCGTGGACGTGGAAGCGGAGTTTGCGGACGCGAGCGAGGGGGCGCGTGAGGCGCGAGGAGCGCTGGCGCCCGTCGTGGGCGGGGGCAACCGGGCTCTGAGCGCGCCGTCGGCGACGTCGCTGGGGACGGTGCTGACGCAGGCGCTCAAGACCAACGACCGCGAGCTGCTGGAGTCGTGCTTTGAGATGAACGACTTGGACAGCGTGCGCTCGACGATTGAGCGGCTGCCGTCGACGCTCGTGGCCAACCTGCTGCGCCGCCTCGCCGAGCGCCTGCACAAGCGGCCCGGCCGCGCCGGCAACATCATGGTGTGGATCCAGTGGGCGCTGGTCTCGCACGGTGGCTACCTTGCCGGCCGCCAGGACATTATGCGCGAGCTGGGCAGCCTGAACCGCGTCATCAAGGAGCGGGCGAGCGGGCTGCAGCCCCTGCTCACGCTCAAGGGCAAGCTGGACATGCTGTCTGCGCAGCTGGAGCTGCGACGCAGCATGCAGCGCACGGCGACAATGGACGACGACGAGGACGAGGACGGCGTCATCTACGTCGAGGGGCAAGAGTCGGAGTCGGAAGACGAAGACAACGGCAGCGTCGCCAACGGCGGGGCCGTCAAGCGCCTCAAGGCCCCTCTCGACAACGACCTCGACGACGGCATCGAGAGCAGCGCCGACGAGGACAACGCCATGAACTTCAACGCCGAGGGCGAGGATGACGACGCCGACTCCGACGACAGCGACGCCGAAGGCGGCATGCTGGACGACGAGGCCGACGAGACGGACAACGATTCCGGCGACGACGAGGAGTCGGAGAACGATCTCGAGGAGGTCGACGACGACGGGGAGGACGTGTCTGGCAGCGATGCGCTCGAGACGCCGCGGCCGACGAAGCGCTCGACGGCGGCGCAGCGGATGGGCTTTGGGAGCGGGAGACGGCGTTGAGTGGGGGAGTGATGTGTGTGCATGCACTACTTTGCTCTGCCTAGGTGCTCTTTCTTTCGTTTTACAAAATTTGCGGCTTCGTCATTCATCAAGGAGGGGGGCAGGGGGTCATTGGTCGCGGCTTCTCTCAGGTGCTGTTCACTCATATCTCATGGACATCGCGCGCGCGGGTCGGGTGCCTACGTACTACCTACTTACTACCTACCTATACCCACCACGCAACCTGCACCCAGCAATCCATCCCGAGGTCCGCCAGACGACACCTCCCCACCTTCATCCACCAAAAAGCGGGCATCGTCGTCAACATCATCATCAATACATCATCATTGCGGGGTCAGTTCTTCAGCTCGATGTCACCGCCGCCGTTACCACTATCATCGGCGTCTAGACACTGTCATGTGCTTGGCATGGATAGACGGGAGGGTGGAGGCGATGTCATGCAAGCTACCTACACCTACGGCGTTTCCTAGGACGGGAAATGGAGTTTTTGCTTTTGCTTTTGTTTCTGTTCTTGCTTTGCTGGGTTGGGTTTGGGATAATGGGCTGTTGTTGGGTGCGTGCGCGAGGATGAGGAAGGGAGGGAGTGAGGGCGAGGGTGCGTGAGGGACTGAAGGGGTAGATACGGTAGGCTGGATTGAGCCGGGCTGGTGGGGCTAGGTAGGCAGAACGAATGCATGCATGGATGGGTGGCTGTCATGTTCATTTGCATGTATGCATGCATGTATGTATGTGTACTATGCTGTGTTGCATTGTGTACTCCGTATGTGTGCCCCCACGTCCGAACGAAAGCAAAGAAAGCGAATACAACTACCTACCTATCCTGAGTTAACTACGCCGTCGTTTTGCTACTGCTACTACCGCTACTGCTGCTGCTACTGTTGTTACTGCTGCTACTGCTGATAGTAGTAGTAGTGCCCGCAACTACATCTTCATGCTTTATAATTTACGTATATAAACGTGTATACGTGTGCGTGCGTGTGTGTGTGCGTGCGTGTGTGTGTGTGTGTGTGCAATCTACAACTAGAAGGAAAGGCAAATTATTTAGGAGGGGTATAAAGTAAATACAACAATAACAACAACAACGAAGAAGAAGAAACGCCCTAGCCCGCTACGCTACGTAAGCAGGGAACAGAACAGAACAGAACAGAACGCAAACAGAAACGGAAGGAATTAACCTACTACGTGTAGGAGTATGCACGGCTGCTTTTGCTTCTGTTTCTGCTTCTGGTGTAGAGGAAGAGAGGGGGGGGAGGAGGAGAGGGCAGGGTTTATTGTGTCTTGGCGTATACAGTAGGTATGCATTCCGCACTCTACGTTCCACACACACGAACCACGCAACCTCAAACTCAACCGCACCTTCTGCCTTCTCCACCTCTTCCCTACCTCCAATATACACCCCCCCCCCCCCCCCCCCCCCCCCCCCCCCCCCCCCCCCCCCCCACCCCCCCCCCCCCCCCCCCCCCCACCACCACACACACACACCTACATAGCTAGTATACTCATCTCTTCTTTTTTTATTTATTTTTATTTTTTATTTTTTATTTTTCATTCTTTCTTCATAGTGCTAGCAGATAGGTAGACAGGCAGGTAGGTAAGGTAGGCAGACGAGCAGGCGAGGAAGAGGAGAGAGGAAAAGACGGAAAGAGCAGGAGAGGCAAGAGGGAGGTATACGCTACGCTACACAATACTCACACTCACCCAGAACAAGCAGCGCAAACAGACAAACAACCAAACAATGTCGCCAACGAACGCAGTCAGTCAGAATATAGAAGCAGCATTGACAACCCTGTCCCATCCCATCCCATCCATCCAATTCACTACCCAACCCATTCCGTCCGTCCGTCCATCCGTCCATTCCGTCCATCAGCCAGCCAATTTACAAATCCAAGAAAAACACCATTTAACACCCCCCTCCCAAATCACCCTAACCAACCACCCACCCCAGCCCCCCAACCACCCTCCCCGCCTCCGCCGCGCCCATCGCATCGACCCTTAAAGCGCGGACCTGGCTCCCCCTTCTCAGCCGCTGCAAGCCCAGCGCGACTTTCCAGCCCTCGCTCGCGTCGACCAGGAAGACGTAGCGCTTGCCCTCCGGATCGCGGATCGACGCGCGGAGGAGCTGGAGCTTCTGCTTCGCGTTTGCACCCATGCCACTGCCACTCCCACTATTACTCCCCCCGCCACCCCTCCCCGCCGAGCCCGCCTTATTGCCCATGACGGGCGTGGCGAGCACCTCGGCCGTCTCGACCAGCTTCAGCGTCCAAGCCTTGACGTCCCACTCGCGCTGCGCCACGCCGCGCACATCGTCGTCGATGAACAGGCCCTCGCTCGTGAGCTTCAGCACCAGCCCGTCCGTCAGCGGCCCCGTGCCCGCCACCAGCGTGGCGACGGGCTTGGGGAACAGGTTCGTGAACAGGTACACTCCCTTGATGACGATCTTGTCCGGGTCGGTCGTGAAGTAGGGGCCGCGGATGGCGGTGGGGACGGCGGTGCTGGCGCTCGTGGCCGAGGAGGCGTATGAGGAGGGGGACGTCCATGCTGAGGACGAGGTCGTGCTGCTGGAGGGCGTGGCGCTCGCGGCTGTCGACTCGGAGTACACGGACGCGGAGGCCGAGGTGCGCGCGCGCGCTATGTTCGGCTTGTCGTACGGCCTGTAACCCGCAGTCGAGGGCTCTTTATCATTCGGCGGGGTGCGCGGGACAGCTGATTTCGTCGGGCTCGCAGACCTTGGTCCCGCCGGCGTCGCGGGCGGTTGAACGTTCGGGATGCCGCTCTCGCTCGCCGCGCGCCGTTCGGCGGCCTGGCGGGCCAGCCGCTCCGCCCGCTCCCGGTCCGCCCGCTCCCGCGCGGCCTTCAACCGCTCCGCGCGCTCCTTCTCCGCCTTCTCCCTTGCGGCTTTCGCTTCGGCTTCTGCGCGCTCCCGCGCCGCCAGCGCGTCTGCCTCGGCCTTCGCCGCCGCCTTGGCCCGTTCTTCCAGCTCCACCCGCTCGCGGATTTCCTTTTCCAGCCGCGCGCGCTCCGCCGCCTCCCTTGCCGCTTTCTCTTTGGCTTCGCGCTCGCGTGCTTCCCTCTCCCGTGCGATCCGCTCCCGCGCCGCCTTCTCCCTGGCCTCGCGCTCGCGGGCTTCACGCTCCCGTGCCCGCTGCCGCTCCCACTGCTCCTTCTCGGCCTGGGCGCGCGCCACGCGCTCCGCCTCTTCCTTACGGCGCAGCTCCTCTTCCTTCTTGCGCTGCTCCTCTGCGGCCCTTGCCCGTTCCTCCGCAGCCCGCTGCCGTGCCTCCTCCGCCGCGCGCCGCTCCTCGGCCGCCTTCTGCCGCGCCGCCTCTGCTGCCCGCCGCTCCTCCTCGGCCTTGCGCCGGTCTTCCTCGGCCCGCCGCCGTGCCTCCGCCGTTGCTGCTTCGGCGCGGGCGCGCGCGCGTGCTTCTTCCTCCCGTGCTCGTGCTGCTTCTGCCGCTTTGCGGGCGGCTTCTTCGCGCTGTCGGGCCGACGCTTCTTCGCGCGCGCGGTTCGCCTCGTCCTCGGCTGCTGCGTCCTCTTCTTGTGTGGGCCCGCTGCCGCCGCCGCCGCGGGTATACGCGCCCCCGTTCCAGGAATGCTGCTGCTGCTGGTGACCTGCACCGGCGTTGGGGTTGGAGCGGAAGCCGGCGTTGGCACTACCGCCGCCGCGGGGGAAGCCGTTGGCGTGGGCGCCTGCGCCGCTGCCGCCGCCTGCCGCACCACCCGCACCCGCGCCGGCGCCAGCACCACCGCCCTCCGACTGCGTTTTCCCAAAGGCCCAGCCAGCGACGCCCACGACGGCCAGGAGCACAGCGACGCCGCCGCCGCCGCTGGACGACAGGCCGGCGACCCACTGCTTGAGGGTGGGCTGGACGATGGACCAGACGAGGACGGTGAGCAGGGTCGACGCGGCGCCGGCGAGGAACGAGTTGCGGTGGCATTGCAGCGAGGGGAGGTAGAGGAAGCCGCCGCCGGCGCTGTGGGGCGGGATGATGAAGATGTCGTAGTTGCCGTCGGGGAGGCCCGAGGACTTTTTGCCGCCGTTGGTGCTGGACTCGTCGTCGGCGCCGCTGGCGGTCGTCTTGGGGTTTGCGCCGTGGGGGGGCGGGGGCGGGGGAGGGGGCGCGTCCATGGTTTTTGGTGGTGCTGTGGGTGCGGATGGGTGCTAGGTAGGTAGGTAGGTAGGTAGGTAGGTTGTGGT
>NW_022983547.1:211952-214414 GCF_010093885.1 Aplosporella prunicola CBS 121167
GGTCGGCTTCTCCTAAGCAGCAGCCCAGCAAAGGGCGGTCACCCGCGAGCGGCGTAGACGTGGATGCAGCGATCGCAGGTGTGGAGATGGGCTGGAGGTGTCGGGTGCGGGTAAAGGGACGCTCGCGGGCGGCGATGTCGTCAGAAGCGAACAGTGCGGGCAGATGCCTCTCGGTTCGGTTGCAGGGCGGTGGTGATGTGGAGAAGGCAAAAAAAAAAAGAAGCAGAAGAACAATTGTAGGAAAGGACAGTAAGAGTGTAGCAGCGAGCAGCGAAACGAGAGAAAACAAAAACAAAATAAAATAAACATTGACAGCTGCTGCAGAGAGTTCGAGGCGGCTAGCCGAGCGAGTGAGGTGTGTGTGACAGACAGGGCCGTTATACGCCGCCCGTTGCATGCAGCTTGTCACGCTGCCGCCCGCGCGTTTACATTACGCGCCTCAGCCTCAGCCTCAGGGCCCTGTCCTGCTGCGCCAGCCAGTGCCCTCCACACTACCTACCGCTACAGTATACGCTCCCTACACTTAGCACACTACCTACAGCCCACACCAGCCCTCCTCTACACCTGCCTACACAATTATAGCAACACACACCCACACCCATGCCTCCCCCGCACCGCACCCCCCTGCGCAAAACAGACACGCACCTCCTCCCCCTCCTCTCCCTCCTCTTCCTCCTCAACGCCCTCGACAAAACCAACCTCGCCAGCGCAGAGACGGCGCATTTCTCGCGCGACCTCGGGCTGTCGCGCGCCGACGTGCACGCGGGCGTGGCCGTCTTCTTCGCGCTGTTCGTCGCGCTGCAGCCCGTGGGCGCGGCGCTGGGGCGGCGCGTTGGGTGCAGGCGGTGGGTGCCGGCGTGTATGGCGTTGTGGGGGGGCGCGACGGTGGGGATGGGCATGTTGCGGAGGGGGTGGGGGTGTAGGGCGGCGTTGATGGTGTTGAGGGGCGTGGTGGGGGGGCTGGAAGGTGCGTTTGTTTTTTTTGGTTTCTATTCTCTTATACCTATACAATCCTATTTCCCCGTTCTCTCTCTCCTCTTTCCTGTGTCTACACACCTGCACACCCCACCCTCCCCTCTGGGTCGTCACTCCTCCCCCCTACGTGCGTACGTCCATACTCACACCCCCCACAGCAGGCTTCTACCCCACGACCGTCGCCTACCTCGCCACCTTCTACACGCGCGCGCAGTTCGCGCGCCGCCTCGCCATCTTCTACGGGCAGGCTGCGCTGGCGCCCGCGGTCGGGGGCGTGCTGGCTTGGGGGGTGTTTTCGTGGTTTGGTGAGGACAGCACCACCTCTCCCCCATCATCTACTGTCGACGGTGGAGGAGGCTATGCAGGGGAACCCACACCCTGGCGCCCCTGGCAACTGCTCTTCCTAATCGAAGGCGGTCTCACCGTCGCCGTCGCCGCCGTCGCCGCCCTCTACCTCCCGCACGGCCCGCGCACGGCGTGGTTCCTGACGCCGACGGAGCGGGTGAGAGTGCATGAGGCGGTGCGGCGCGACCGGAGCGAGGAGATGGCTTTTCACTCTTTCCCCTCCCTTTCCCCCACCGCCTCCGACGACGACGACGACGACGACGACGACGCTGCCAACGACGGCGCAGCATCCCCCCTCCTCCCCCCCTCCCCCAACCCCCAAAAACAAAACACAACCCTCCACGCGCTCCTCGCCCTCCTCACCTCCCCCTACCCCCCCGCCCTCCTAGCACTGAACATCCTGACCGCCCTCCCCGCCATATCGCTCTCCCTCTTCCTGCCCCTGCTCCTCGTGCCACTAGCACCCAACCCGGCTCTTGCGAACCTCGCCACCGCGCCGCCGTTTCTGCTCGCTGCTGCAGTGCTGTGGGTGGTTACGGGCGTGAGTGATCGCTGCGGGGATCGGACGGGGGTCGTGCTGGTCGCGTTGGGGGGCGTGGGCGTGGGGTGTGTGGGGTTGGGTGTTGGTCGAGCCCCTGGTGAGGCCCCTGGCGGGGCCTTTGGCGGGGTGGAGTTGGGGCTAAAGTACATGTCGCTGTGTGTCCTGCTCGCAGGCGCGTACGTCGCGTCGCCGCTCACCGTGGCCTGGATCACGGACAACGTGCCAGGCGGGGGCGCCAAGCGCGCGCTCTGGCTCGGGATTAACGGGTGGGGGAACGTAGCGGGCGTGCTTGCGGCGTGGGTGTTTAGGCCTGTTGGAGGCAATGAGGCTGTCGTCACAGACCCCCTCCGCGCCTACCGCCCCGCCTTCCGCTCCCTCCTGCTCTGCACCCTGCTCGCGCTGGCCGGGTACGCATCCTTCCGGCGGCACCTGCAGCGCGTGAATGCGGCGCGGGCAGCGCTGCTGGCTTCGTGGAGCGCGGCAGAGGTGCAGGCGGAGCGGGTAGCGGGGAGAGGGCCGGCTATGCCGCGGGGGTGGTGGGAGAGGGGCGTGTTTTGCGTGCTGGAGGGGGTGGTGAGGGCGGTTGGGGGGGTGCTGGGGG